>NC_080671.1:129750653-129917617 GCF_030247195.1 Topomyia yanbarensis
GTATGTCTGTTTCTTGCCATTCGACTCCAACACACACACGCGCCCACAAATAAGGGTGGTGCATTCGACGGTGTTTATTTATTTGTTCACTTCGCAAAGCGAGAGTAATGATGGAAAAATCTAATTTTAATCATTGGTAAAAAAAAACTATCAACAAGAACGAAGTCTGCTGAAACTCCAAAGTATCTACGTTGAGTGTCACATGGGAGGGTAGTTAGGTAACACAAGCGACGCAAAAAAACAAACAACCGGACTGGTGTGATTGTGTCATTTTATTTCGTATTTAGCCATTTTATATTTTATCTGATTATGCGAAACTCGTTTGTCGGACACCTTTGTTTTCACTCTCGGTTTGCTACTTTGTGCTGTCAGAGAGCTATTTCACTTTTATGGAGTAAAACTATTTAGTGATCTCCCGTGAGAGTATTCCTCCTTCCCTGCCCCGTTTCCTCTCGCTCGAACGCGCCTGCGAGATTTTCCCAAGGTTTTCGTCAGTTATAAAAAAAAACTGAGGTTCTAGTAGGCAGAGCAGTTCAAGGAGTTTTGAGCACTAAATACGAGTCTTTGAAGTAAAGCAGAAATATCAAAGGTCCCAAGTAGCCTCCCTGGGCTATTGCTGATGTAGAAGTAAATGTGGGTTGTTCACTCTATTAAAAGCGGTAGATAGGTTGGTGTAAATAATATCAGTTTTAGTGCGATGTTTCATACTCCCTATTATGTGGAATGATGGACACGGCTGGTTAGTCACTGTTCCACGTCTACACGTGAAGCCATGTTGATCATCGATTAGGTACTGTTTGCTTTCAGCCTGAGGTGGTTCCATAATCACCAGTTCGAGACAGCGTTCAGTGAAGCTATTCCACGATAGTTATTGAAGTCTCGCTAATTTGCCATTTAGTGAACTGGAAACATGCTCGTGAGCTACCAGTAGAATGGAACAACGCCACTGGTAAGAGATGTTCGTAAGATGTGACAAAGCGGAGTCACCAAAACGTCGATGAGCCTTTTCAGAAATCTGACCCTGAAATCCTAATTAATAAACGATTTAAGCCAGGAAGCTCTGGTAATCCTCGTTTCATCCACCTCGCTTGAGCCTAGTGCTTGGCCCACAGTTGGATCCAGTTTCATAAACGTAAGAAATTTATATTTCTAGTTAGTAACACTAGTCTCTTATTATAAATATTTATTTAGTGCTTATTACCATATACAAAACAAAATATAATTGTCTTCTTGTGGTCGCTTAACTGCCAGCACTCATTGAAATTTAACACCTAAAACGAAATCATAGTGAAATCCAACTAAAGAGAAATAGAGTTGCCTCGGTGCGGCGAATCTGCCGACCATAGCTGACAGAATTATATAAAAATTCTATTGAAAATTGCCAGATTTTCTTCAAAAGATTTTCTAAAACTCTTTTATATGGCACGTACATATGATTGTCTCGTTATTTCTCTTTTCAATTTTCATGTAAGAAAAGGAAATTGAAGAAAAAAATAACGAGGCACTACTGAGAAACCTTGTTTCTCGTACTTGAGAGTACTTGAGAGAGAGTTTACGTTATATTTAAGTTTGTTGTGGGTCGTAATTGCACCAGAATAAATAAAGAGAAGACTCAATATAAAAAAAATATTTCGACTTGGAAAAGAACCAGAACAAATGAAGCGTTTTCCTCCACATCCCTGGACATTAGAACAATCAGTAAAAAACCAGGACGCATGGTCACTAGACTGCCCAGAAAAATAATGAATTTTTGAAAACTCAATCGGCCCACCCCTGAGTCGATTCCTAATGTCACCAGGAGTATTAGCTCCAAATTTGAAGCAAATCGGACAAGTCTAGCTACCGGACCAACGTGCCCGAACTTTGCATGGGATTTTTCGACAATTTGCATGGAGAAACCCCACTAGCTCACATTTTCGCCGCTAGGTGGCACTATATGCATCGTATTATCACTGTAAGAGAAAATAAGAAAGATAATTTAATTGTTTACAACTTTGTCGAAGACTGCCATTCAATCCGGTTTTGTTGAAAGAAGTTATTAAATTTTTAACGAAGTGATGTCTGAGTCAGTGCAGTGCATGGTTGTGTATTAGTATTCGATTTCCACTAACTATACATTTTTGTGAAATAATGGTTAGATTTAGCTGAATAGTATGTTCCGAAGAATTGTAGTACATGATACAAGTTATCTATTAGTTTAAACATTTTAGTTCCACCTGCGACCGCATAGAGGGCACCAAGACTAACTTTCGATAGAAGAGAGATATGATATTGGAATGTTCGAAAGAAATACTGAAAAAAGCCCGTTCTACAACTTTGTAGAAGACACCTAAGTTCCATCTCTTTCCGTTGAAAAGTTAGTGTTGGCGCCCTCTATGCGGTAACATCAGGAACTAAAATGTTCAAGTCAAAACATCACTCGTATTATTTAACCCATTATTGCCCAACTTATTTTTCACGCACATCACAAATTGTGTTTTCCGATCGAAGAACAATGATGTGGTCATTCCAGTAAAATTATTTTTGTACTCAAAGCAGCTGAAATGATAAGGAACAACCAGTGAAAATTCAGGATTGATCGGTTAATCGGTTCCTGAGATATCGTGATCGCCGCGGATGAACTTTTCAACAAAATACAACTCCGAGATAATCGAGTTTTACTGTCGGTGCAGCGAGTCAACGGTCGAGCGTATCAAACACTACGCACCGCCTACGAGTGGTCAATGGGTAGCGGTCTATGAATAGTTGTAACTCAAGTTGTAGGATTCCGATCTTAATGAAACTTTGAGAAAATTTTCCTCAGCGTATGTAGTTTCAGAATATCTAGTTTGCAAAAATTCGATTTTTTTCATCCTAACAAAAATGTGTAACCCCTTAAGGGAAAATTGCTTAAAGACAAAACATAAACACCGATTTAACAACTCTAACTTCTCTAAACACATTCTGCAAGAGTATATGAACAATATTAACTCGTTGATAATGCCTGTTCTGCGTTATTAATTGAGTAATAGGAGTTATTCTTAGCACCTACTATATATAGTAGGTTGGACAATAATGGGTTAATGTATTTTCTCTGAACATGCTATTGAGCTAAACCTAACCATTATTTCACGAAATTGTTTAGTTCGTGAGAATCGAGTACTGATACACAACCATGCATTGCTGGGTCCCATGCAAAACTGACTCAAACATCACTTCGTTAAAAGTTTAATAACTTCTTTCAGCAAAGTCGGATTGATTAGCAGTCTTCGACAAAGTTGTAGACAATTAAATTATCATTCTTATTTTCACTTACAGTGATAATACGATGCATATAGTGCCATCTAGCGGCAAAAATGCGAGCTAGTGGGGTTTCTCCATGAACATTGTCGAAACATCCCATACAAACTTCAGGCACGTTGGTTCGGTAGCTAAACTTGTCCGATTTGCTTCAAATTTGGAGCAAATACTTCTGGTGGGACTAGGAATCGACTCAGGGGTGGGCCGATAGGGGTAATTTATTTCTGGTCACTCAAATGGTCACCTTATTACTGCTGAAAAAGTACCAGTTCCACAGCACAGTAACTGCATAAACAGCATTCACCGTGTGAGGAAGCGACAATGGAATGACTTCCGGAAATTCTATTACAGTAAAAACTTACGAAACGAATGTCTACATCATAAACATCTCGCTAACATTTTTGTGTGCCTTATCACATTAGTCGTTCACTTAGTGTGAATGAAACTTATGACTACTCTCACCTCTTCTCGACTGCATCGGGTATTCTACAAGGAAACCACCTTGCATCACTAATATCCCTTCTCTACTTCAACGATAAGAGCTATCATCTCAATGTGTCAGGGTTATTCCTTCAAAATCTTCAACTGAATCACAGATGCATGTTATTTCTAGCAACAATCCTAATTCAGCAGCGAGTAGTGGGTAGACATCCGAATAACATAAAAAAATCTGTTTCAATCCACCTAGTGGTGTAATTGTTAATTAGCTAATTTTATTAGCTTAATCGTTGTAAGTCTCAACCTGCCACTCTTAATTGGCTCCAATACCGCCTTTCTAAAAAAATCAGGCCGGATTTAGGCTTTCAACTATTACAGTGATTGCATAACCTTGCGGGTCACCTTGAAAAAATTGTTTTCGATTATAATTTTTTTTTCGGTCATAATTATTTTTTGAAACCTTTCGTAATGTACCATTCACAACAAATTTCAAAATTTTTCGATCACTTTGAAAAAAATTTCATATAAAACCTGAAAAAGTTCATATATTTTTCATATAAAACTTCAATCGCTTTGGGGCACGTGTTTAAATGGTCCAATTTCGTTCAAATATAGCCCAAATGTTCATTTTTGACCGGCCATGGACAAAATTTCAGCATCGCAAAAATAACTGCTTCCATAATGACCAGTCACTGTAATGGACACAAATGATTTTGTAGAGTCCATGCAAATATTTTTTTGTTTTTGAGATTGGTCCAGCTAGAGCTGCAGTTATATTTTCAGAAAGGTTCCCTGCCAGAACCGCTCACAAAAAATCGCAGACGAGACGTGACATGTCACCCACTAAAACATTACTTAACACTAGTAGCAGCAGGCCGTGATTCTGATTGTGATATTCAGTGCACGGTTGCAGATGTGGTGGCGTGAAGACTTCGCGTGGGAGCGAGTGTTTGAGATCGTGTTTATAAATTCGAAAAGAATGATTGTGAGATCATGGGCTTTCGTGATCGGGTTTGTATTATCGTGAAAGACTTGAGCGATTGCATATTATCGTGTGCGTTGTTGTGATCGTGTGGGCATTTATATGTCGCGTGTGCTGGCACGTTTGTAATTTCGTTAGTATACTTCCGTCGGTTTAGGAGTAATATGAGTAATGGGAGAGTGTGTACACGAGAAATATTTTTTTTATTAGGTTTTCTTAGGTTCAGGCTACACATATTGTGCATTCTCATAAATAAAATCAAGTCAATTCGTTGATTAGTTTTAGAGTTATCGTGTTTGCCAATTTGAAAAACGCGGTCTCAAGAAAAACGCTATTAAAATTGTCCATCGATTGAAATTTGCTTGTGTTGTAGCAAATACACGCAAGGAATGCGCGGCTGTTTAAAACAAAAGAAGTTCAGCGTGGCCACCGAGATTACGGGAGACTATTCTAGAGGTTCAAAAGTAAAATTAAACCAATAAGAAAGAAGTAAAAATTTTTGCCCACTGCACCAGACGCCCTCTGAAAGGAGGGTCTTTTCTAAGTACAGTTACCCACCGCGTTGCGTTCGTGTGCACTGGGCTATAAAAACACTGTACAAAGTATCGTTATTCATATTGTGAGTGTTGTGTATATTATGTGGATCGTGATGTCTCGGCCTACGAGCAATGAGCTAACCTTGAAGTGTTTATTTCCAATTACAAGGGTCGATTTATTCAGTTCCAGCATATGCGGAATCCGGTTCTGGTATAATTCGACAATAGAATTGAAGTACATTACTTTATCTACAAATACAATATGAAACATTTTGTTGAACACGATATCGTTGAGGTCCATCTAGATGATGGTACAGTAGAGGTACGACTACACGATATGTTACCACGCATACATACAATAGCGCAAACCGCAGATTCATGTCGCAATACAGCGAAATGATTTTTGTTCCACGCGCCTTATAGAGAAATTTCTTTCCCGACATTGTGTTCTGGTGTTAGGAATGCAGCTAAACCGCTCTTTTACATCCTTCGTGTAGGGGAATTGTGGGAAAAACCGACACTGTGGGTAAAACCGACACCCCACAACTTTTCCTAGAAATCAAATTTTTATTCATTTCATAATGATACATTATTATTAGTACGTTTATGTAGAGCATTTGAAGAAAAATTGGATTTACGTTAGTACGCCGAATGTCATAAAAATAAACAAAACATACGACAGCAGCGTTCATACTCGTCTGGATGTAAAATTTCGTTGGTAGATTTTAAGGTTTTAACCGAACAAAAGCTTTTCAAATCACCCCATTATTCAGTACCTATTATTATCGGCCTTTCCTATGATCAACTAGGTGCATTGAAGACGAGTTTGAGAAATTCAATATTTTTAATTGCTTTTATAAAAAAATGTGCGCTGTTGGGGTAAAACCGACACCCTTTGGTTAGGGTAAAACCGACACACTGTTAAGATGGTTGTGTTTACTTGCGATTCATTACAAAAGGCTGGGGATCTTTGTGACACTTCAGTTACACTATTAGCACACTATAGTAATAGCTGAAATACACAGAAATACTTTTATTGTGTTTATTTCTTATAAGTCTCCTTAAAAATAAAAAATTGGAATTTTTGTTTATCTGATTCTATCTAAGCTTTTGCTATTTCAGCAAAAAACTCATCAAACCGAATTTCTAGTGTTCTCTTGGTTTGTCATAGACGAACTTTATCACAATGAGACAATGATATTATGTATGATCGTTGATAATCAGAGTCCGAAAAATCAAATCTGAAAAAGATAGTTTTACTAAGAAGTGTGTGTGTGTCACTTATAAGTGAATGAATCCAATTAGCAGATCGTAGAACGCTTGCAAATCTTCTCTTACGAAATAAAATGACACTGGAGGTTGCAATGATGTGCGCAAGGATTATTTGGAAAAACTCATATCAATAAATAATCCTATAGCATAAAATACTCTTATTTATAGTACTACGCTTTCGAACTTTCTTCCCCTCACTACATGATGAAGCAATAAAAAGCACATATTTTGCATCATACATACTCACACTTTATTAATCACGCATATATCTAATTTTTCATAACGATAAATATTTTAATAAAGTGTAGAGAAAATAAATTAAAGAGGGTGTCGATCTTACCCCTATAGGGTGTCGGTTTTACCCGCAGTGCCTACAAAAAGTCACTTTGTTTTCCAAGTTTTACAACCAATAATTTTTAATGAAATTAATTTTTCGAAAAGCTGAAAAAATTAAATCTTGTTAAGAATTTTTTGAAGAAGAATTGTGCATTAAAAATATAATTTTATTGGTTTTGTGGCAACTTACAAAAAGTGTTAAGCTTAAGGTGTCGGTTTTAACCATAATTCCCCTACTAGCAAAATTATATCTTCTATGCTCATGTATGGAAAACAAGAAACTACAACCAAAATAGGGACATGGACAAAACCAGCCACGACGGTTAACCATCATCGCCAATTCAGACGTTGTCAAGTGACGCAGACAACGCCCTTCCGACATGGAAGGAGTCTTCACACGCATTGAATACAATGGTTACACGTTAATATTTTTCTATTATTTATTTGTTGTAAATATCTCAACTGTTACAGAGTTCTTCAAATGCATCTAACTCTAAAAAAAATATGCTCTCTAATTTCGTTTTTTGGTTCCATTTGAAAGCTAGCGATATTTTATATCTGTCAGTAACGACAACTTTCTTTTTAGAGGCAAAATAGTCAGAAATCAGAGTTTTTGATAGTGTTTTGCTAAATTTTCTCAAAATAACAAATTACGAACCTAACAATACCTATTGTCCAGAAAATGAGTTTAAAGTTAGTGATTTTCAAGGAGTTTCCAAAAGACTAAATGATAAAGACTAAATAATAAAATGTGTGATACAGTGAACAAAGGTCTGAGGAAGGATTTCTGGGTTTTTTACCCCTTAACAGATCGACAAAGGGACAATGTTTATAACGTTGGTGGTTTTCAACCAATTTGTATAGTTTTGAACTACGGAACTTGTCCACTTTTACATTCGGCGAAAATAAACCGGATGAGTTTATTCGGTTCCCGGGAATCCGAATTTTTGGGGATAGGTTTTAGTACTGGTATACCGTAGCAGTATTGGTGTCAACACTACTGGAATTGCCTTAGAAGATTACCCCTTATCATTATGGGACCATTTTATGATTTGACTCTGGTCAGTCTGGAGCAGATTTCTGCGGGACATTGGGTGACTCTGTCCAAGGTCAAATTATATGGTCCCGTACCGATAAGAAACAGACTCTTGAGTCAATTTTAAGAATGATAATACCTATATTGCTGAAGTACTAAAACATACCTCCGAAAATCCGGTTTCCAGAAAACTAGGTGCATTCATCCAGGTCATTTTCGCCGAGTCTAAAAGAAAATGAGTTCCTGAATCCAAAACACAGAAAATTATTCAAATCGGTTCAAAACTGCCATTGTTATGAGCACGCGAGACAAAAAATTACTCACTAATCTAAAGGGCGAACACGAAATTATTGCGACATCGAAAACGTCATGCCAGTTTTCTTATAATGTCAAACCAAAATTTTAGGGTAGTTTTATACATATATTTACTTCAAAAATCAAAAGCAAAGTTAATCGATGGAGCCTTGAGTGTAAAATTGAACGCATTTTCGTTTAATGCCTTCCATCAAAGTCTTTACAGTGTCATCCGGTACCAGTTTCTCAGTTTTTTTCCATTTTCTTAACTTGTTCTTCTCGTCTTTGACTGTCTTCTTGCTCTTCCGAAGTTCCCGCTTCATCATTGCCCAGTACTGCTCCACCGGGCGCAGCTCCGGACAGTTTGGCGGATTCATGTCCTTTGGAACAAAATGGACAGAATTGGCTTTATACCACTCCAGGACACTTTTAGAATAGTGGCATGATGCCAAATCTGGCCAAAATAGCGAAGATTCGTCGTGCTGCTGCAAGAACGGCAAAAGGCGCTTCTCGAGGCACTCAGATTTGTAGATCTCGCCATTTACTGTGCCCTTTGTCACGAAAGACTCACTCCTCAGTCCGCAAGAGCAGATGGCCTGCCAAATGAGATATTTGGAGGCGAACTTCGACATTTTCTTCTTCTTAAATTTGTCGTCCACATAGAACTTGCTCTTGCCGATGAAAAACTCCAACCCCAGAATTTACTTAAAATCGACGTTTCGTCGTCCATCATACAGCAGCCATATTTTGTCAGCATCTTCTCGTAGAGCTTCCGTGCCGTGTTTTAGCCGTCGATTGTTGCCGCTCATCGCGGTTTGGGAAGTTCTGTACCTTGTATGTATGTAGTCCAGCTCTCATCTTTGCATTCTGGACGTAGCTCTGCGACATGCCGATCTTTTTAGCCAAATCACGGCTTGAGACGTTGGGATTTGCTTTAATCATCCGCTTCACCTTTCCCTCCGTCTTTTTGTTCTCCGGTCCCGGTTTTCTTCGAGCTCCTTTACCGTGGTCCAACGTCAACCGCTCCTAGAACCGCTTCAACACTCTGGAGACGGTTGAATGGTGAATGTTCAACATTTTTCCTAACTGTCGGTCAGGAAAACCCAGGTATTTGGAAAGAATTTGTTCTCTCGACTCGCGTTGGTTCACCTCCATTTTCGTTGAATCGAAAAACACGACTTCGAGTTTGACAGCATGTAAACAATACACATCAATGAGAAAGTGTGCAAAATTTGGTTGATTTTTACCCTATGGTAAACAAGTTATGCCCTGTTGCATGTGTCGCAATAACTTCGTGTTCGCCCTTTATCATATACGCCAGTTATGCATCCATTCCTTGACCCAGCTGCCACAAATACTCAGACGAACGCGCGCACAGATAGACGTACGACTAGCACATAGTAATTGTACACTAGTACTAAAACAACAGTTATTACTACATTATTATGGAACTAATCGAATTAAGATTGATTATATGCTTTTTGAGTGGAATGCATTTTAACCCATTCATGCCCATGTTGTTTGTGGACAACAATGTTTTTAAACAGCTATAACTTTTGATTGAGGCGAGATTTGCTCACAAAAACAAGTAAGGCTCATTAATGTGATTATTGCCTTTAATTTGAGTATTAACAGTTACAAGGATCAGCTCTAGAACTGAAGTTATTGCAATTAGTCTGATTGGATTCCGATGGAGCAGTGCTGCCAAGGACAGTTTACGTTGACGACGGAAAATGATTTTTTCATATATCTTCATTATGGTGCAATATTATTGAAAACTGGGAGTCTATTTTCAACCATCAAAGGCATCGGTCACAACACCCAGTGTGCTCCTGCTTCTGTCCGAGCCAGTGCAGAGCGAACGAAAAAAACAGTTACTTGTGTGCATTGTCCTAACAACAAAGGATACCGTTATTTTTATTCTTGTGTGATCTATCAAGATGACTGAGTCTCATCAACAAAACGTCATTATTCGGCCTAACACAGTGGCCATTGACTTCAGGTCTTTTCGCATAAGACCAAGTATTCGTGATGTGGAACATCTGCTGAAGGTGAAAATGCAGCTTCGGTTTTCGGAAGTCACCTGCATACAGCTTGAGCACGTCAGGCATGTGGTGCTGATAACCTTCAACAAATTCGCCCAAGCGAAAAGATTCATTTCGCAGAACAACTTAAAACACGTGCTTATTTGTGACAACGCTGAAATCAAGATCCCTGTATACATGGATAATGGGAATATTGAAGTAAAATTACATGATTTATCTCCACTTACTTGCAAAGTGGCAATTAAAAGATTCATGTCGCATTATGGAGCAGTGGAATCTTTTACGGAGGACACGTGGAGAAACTACTTCCCAGGTATTTCAAATGGCGTCTTTGTGGTGAGAATGCGGGTAGACCAACCCATTCCCTCCTACCTTACCCTGCAGTACAACACAGAAGGGGGTGATACCATTACACAGCGAACTCTTTGTACATATCAGGGACAAACTAATTCTGTGAACGAACGGCGCACTACGGACAACCTTGCCCAGAAACTGCTAAGGAAAGCTCAGTTGCAGAAAAAAATGCCAACACCCAAGCCCCAATATCTTTACCTGAACCACAATCGGTTGACAAATTTGTGGCTGCAGTTAAGGCAATAATGACAACTGCAAAAGCTTCAAACTTAACAACTAATACCACCAGTGAAGAAGCTACCACCAAGGATGGAGTGTTCACATTCGGAGCACGAAGCCAGAAAGAAGATCTGATCGCGAGTATCACGGCAGTAATCGAGATGATGATACCGACGTAAGCAGCAACGAGACAAACATGGGTAACCACGAAGTTGGCGAAAGAAGGAACATCTTACCGACGCGAAAAAAGATCTCCGCTCGCAATAGCAAGTTGCGCGCACGGGATCTTATAGGCTCAAAATAAAATGTATTGTTATTTTTATTTTCTACTTCTTGTAAATATATAAAAGACCCATGGCTCCTCTAAGCTAACGCATTGAGCCGTGCCAAATAAATAATTTAAAAAAAAATTGAAAACTAATAAAACCTATCAATTTAGACTGTCGTTGGCTACGTTTCCCACGTAATTAGACTATTGTTATTATTCTAGGAGAATTGTAGTGAGTATTAAAAGGTAAAAATTGACCAGCTTCTAGCACTGCCATTGAAGCACCTATCTTTATGAAAATAGGCTTTTCGTGTTTCTTGACCCAACCGTTTTCAAGGAAAAATAGTTTTGAAACCCTACATGCACTAGAACAAAGTTGGGCATGAAAGGGTTAAGGCAAACAAATCCAATACAGAAAAGGCTCTGTAACGATTGAGATTAAATGGTATGTGTATAACATTCTGAGAGATTCTTAACCATAAACAAAACACCCTGTATAAAAAATAAGTTTGCCATAAAATATGAATAGCAATAATTTAATTACATTTCCAAAATTAGATGACTGACGAACAACCACTTGAAAACTAGGTGAAAAGGGACGCGGACGAATTAAGTAGAACACCGCCCAAATTTGACGGTAGATTGAACTGCCATCTAAAATGTTTTAGATTTTTGCTAAATCTCAATATAAGACACATAGTACTGTATATTTATTGACCAGTAGTAATAGATTGATTTGCTCCCGGTCTTTTATTACCACTTAATTTTGATAGGTGTATTAAGAGAAGTGTCAACTAATAAAACAAGGAGTAATGAAATGTAACAAAAATAATTGACGCAGAGCCTTGTACGCAGATCACCTGGGTTCAAATTCCAACCCCGCACATAGGGTTAGAGATTTTTCTAACCCGACAAAGAGGCGAATGACCCTAAGGTTAAAGCCTCTATAATAAAAGATAATAAAAAAATTGACGCAGAATGCGATGTTAAATGAACAGCTAGAGTAACCTTCGTGGAACGGTCTCATTTACAGTACGCGTGAAATGCCAAATAAAATCGTCAGAAATAAATGTTAAATATCTCTGCAGCAATACAGTACAATAACTTAATTGGTCATTCAATATTCAACAGGCAATTATAAAGGTTTATATCTCTTGAGAATAGTATCAAAAGTTGCGAGTTAAAATATTTAATATGAATCCATCCTAAAATCGACATTCCTCGCCCCAGGACAATGCTCCGTCTGAACTGCGAAAATCATCGAACCTTACTCCGTTCGTCATCAATCCGTTACACATTCCGCTTCGACCCAGAAGATGACCGACACACCGACGTAGACATGTGCTGTGCTACGTCCTGCTCTACTAGACAGGGTATCGAAATCAAATGAATATTTTCCCCAATACACCATGACTCACATAGCGCACATGTCTAACCGACGACTCGTGTCACCTCGGCATGCGGGGGGGGGGATACATGTTTTCGATTGACAACGAAACCAACAAAAAAAGCAAATTACTTTGTGCAGCCCAATGAATGCCGCGCGACTCAGGTTCGGATCAATCAATAATGCACGAGCATCATGCAGTAGCGTACTAGCAAATTTGGCATTTTGCATGCGGTGTACCCGGCGATACTCTAAATAGTACACCGGTCGCATCAGGTCGTACATTCGCCAATCGGAATCGGAACAAGCATCCCCGGCCCGTCGTACACGTAGGGAAATGATTGCGCGACTGTGAATAAATGTTTGTGGTTCCATATCAGAATATAAGTGTGAAATTAAAAAAAAATAGTCAGAAGGCAATTGGCAAACAATATCATAACCTTGATATGGTTTGCCAATTGCAATATGTTGCTTGTTTTGATGTTCATAAAAATGCTGGGACAGGGGCGGGCATAGCGTAGTTGGTATATCGATTGTCGTGTACGCAACTCACCTGGGTTAAATTCTCAACCCCGCACATACCTCCATAAAAACATTGAAAATGAAATATGGAATACAAAAATATAAATTGATTGACTCACCAGGCATTCTTTATTATACTACAATTGTCAGAAAAGTTTATATGTTTGAATTCGGCGATAACGCAAATATATGACCGATTTAAAAACTAGTTTTGATAGGGATTTATTTTTAGATATATTTTAATTTTGTGTCGCAATTATAGAAATTATTCGTATCGTATTCCGGTTTGAAAAAATTCTAACTCTACGTACGGCGTTAGGAACCCAGGTTGTCGTGATTTTCCATCGATTCTTCGGGAGCCAAAACGAACCGATTATCTTCCATGGCTGCTAGTTGGGGGTTGAAGGTTGAAAGATAGCGTCGGGATGGGGGCACTCGACCTGCTGCTGCTTGCTGAGGCGATCCGTTCGCCAAGCCGTCCGAAATGCGAATGAGCTTCGATTGATGATGATTGATAAATGATATTTATTTTTAGTTTTTGTCGATGGCTAACATATTAAATTTTTAAGTGACACAGAATATTTCTTTACATCTTTAGTACTAAGCTATTTGTAATTTATATTGAAATTTTTTAGACTAATTTGTCTTGAAATGATGGACCACCTTGGTGGATAGTTTTGTTTAGAAGCAAAGTTGGAAAATAAACTACTTAAAACTACTATATACACATGAGCTTCGATTGGAACAGCACCGCTGTTTATACCAATCGAAGTGGGGAGAGAACTCGACCCGCTCACTGCACTAGCCACTGGGAGAATGGGGAGAAACTCGACCCGCTGCTGCTGCTGTTTCATCGATACGTTCGCTTCAGCGTCCGTTGCAAGAATGCTCTCTGCTGGGTGGCGCAGTTAATTTATGTGTTTTAAGATCTCTACGTCGGGTGACATACGACCAATAAGAAATAACCAAAGCGAAAGAAATGGATTACATTGTATGATTGTGGGTGGGAGTCAATTTAACGAAAGTTTAATATTCATCTTCATAAAGTTTTTTATTTCTTTTATCTTATTCTCTACACAGGTGAGCTGCGTACAAGGCAAACGAGTTAGCAACTACGCTTTGTAGTATGCATCCTATTTTGAATGGAATTTCTGCTCTGGAACGAGTATGCAATATCAACTCGGAACGGATGCAAAAAACGAGTGCTCAAAGAGACGGGAGAAGCGAATAACAAAGTATTCGAAAAGTACAAATCAAAAATGTGTGATACTCCAATCCAACATGGAGAACATCCGCTACGCATTAACATAATAGCGATTGATTTGAAACGCTGTCACTTTTCTGTTCACAAAGAGGAATATTTCTAGAGAAAATTTTCAATAGGACGTAAGTAACATTGAGAGCCTCTCTTTGTTTACTTTCTCTTTCGTTTATTACGACGTCATTACAACACTTTGTACTAATTTTCCAGTACATATCGAAAGCCGAAAATTTTCTCTAGATTTAGTGTTAGTGAACCTGTTAAATAGGACTACGGAATAGATCCAGTTTCATCATGTGAGAAATGTACTACTGATGTAGTTCGATAAGTTACTCACCGCAACATTGAAATCGTGACGTTGAATATGGAATAATATGAAAAATACGTACACCGGCTCTATTAATCTCCCGCATCGAATCCTATCAAATAAACTAATTAAACAAATATGTCTTTCATTCATTACCGAAACCCGAAAAGTCCACCTTTTTGTTTATTTCTGCCATAATTTTGTTCACAGATTTTCCTCCGTGTCAGAATAGAATTTGTGCAAACAATGCCCTGACCGCAAATTTTCCCATCCATACCAGGGAGAGAAGTCTGAGGATTGGATTTTAATGACAAAAAAGGACTATTGCACACAGGAACTCGAACTATTGCCACCGACTGTTAACTCATCCCGTTTCGACTGGGTTATATCACGCGCTGTGTCAATTGTCGATCGTTGAACTGAGTACGCCAGCCAGCGGTAGTGCTATACGCACCCTGGTGGTACTACAGCCTGCCGATAAAAATAGCCGTGAAATTGCAGCAATCAGCGAATCAATAGGAAGCCAAGTTCAACGGATTTCATGATCGATGGTAGGCGATAAAAATGGAGATAAATCTATTAAATTTTATCTCTGAGCTTCGAAGGAAACAGAGGGAAATAAAAAATTGAATGCCAGTTTTGGGACAGATTAGTGGCAGTAGAGAAATGTCAGAGATTAACAATAAGAGATTTTTTCACAAGGAGGAAGGATTTCTCTCTACTAAAAATATAAATTAAATCCGGCAAATTAACTACTTCACACTTAAGGGAAACATTATTTGACACGTTATTCAAACCTAGCACCAGATTAAGTCATGCCGCTTTAGCCATCTCTATTAACCCTTCGGCTGTCACGTCATTATTTACAGTTAGGCGACCGCGTGACTTCGGAAAAAAAATCTTAAAACTCGGAAACAATTAACCTCATTTTCGGCAGCATCCAGGGATCCTTTTCTTCGCTGCTCGTCATAAGTTCGATGCCTTTGCAGAAGTTAGAAAGCAAAAGATGTCTAAGTTGGTCAAAAATATCCATGGTTTGGCAAGCCATTTGCTCGTGCGGAAAGCGGAGTACCCTGTTCGTGACAACGGCCAATGGGCAGGATTATTTGATAGAATGTCTCTACGGGTGGGCAGAGCGTAGTTGGCCAATCGACTGCCTTGAACGCGACGTACCTGAGTTGAATTCTCAATCTCCCACATAGGGTTAGAGATTTTCTAAAAAGATTGACGATCCCAAGTTTTTTTTGAGAGTTGTCCTACTGGAGCTAGGTAGAGCTAGGTTCTCGGAAGGGCTCCCCGTCAGAATCACATATTACAATTTGCAGACGAGACAGGCGAATGGCGTCCACTAAAACACTGCTTTTGGGCCAATTGTAGCGGGCTGTGATTCTGAATGTGTTATTCATTGTACGGTTCAGGTATGTGCGCGCGCAGGGCTCGAACATTTGTACGTTAACGTACTCGATCGCGTGTGCGTTTGTATGTCGCGTGTGCTGACGTGTATGTAACTTCGCGTGTATAAATTCTATTTTATAACCGTGTGCCTTCCGCATATTCGCGTGTGTTCTAGAATGATCGCGCGTGGACCGTGAATCTGATACTTATTTTTTCGTGTGCGGTTCAGATTCTAGAAGAACGTGGGCTATTCCATATCACTAGAGTTCCCAGTCATGTCGCAGTAGAACGTGTGGTCTAAGTTGCTAGAATGAAGAGTAAATATTTCCGGACGTGACCGATGCATGATCTCGCACGTTTGCAGGTTCGCGTTTGAGACCGCGTTTGTAACTTCGTATGTACTAAAACGTTCACATAATTATCGGAGTGTTATCAAGTATGCGCGATCATTCGTTGTTCGACTTGCGCTCGGATAAGACGTGTGCTAGTGCTTTTGCAGTTGCCTTCCCCGGCTCAGTTTTTATTGTGTCCAGTGCTCAGTGCAGTGTCAAAGCCAGTTGTGATTGCTAGGCCTTTGTTTCGAAAACAAAGTGTGTCGTGCTGGTATTGTCAGCCAGTCCCAGCAAAGGTCATCGGCATCGAAAAGATAAGTACCTGTTTCCCTTCTACTATTATTTTCTGTTTTGCCCTTGATACATTCCGTTACTGCTCTTTTATCGTTCTTTGCGCGAAGTGCTGATCTCGCGCTAAAATGTCCCTCGACGGTCAGCCCACCGATGATAATATGGATGATGAAACATCCCCTGATAAGCCTCCTACCAAACCCCCTCGCCTAAAAGCATACCCAGAGAACTCGACTGGGCCATTTGTGGTTTACTTCCGGACCACCAATAAATCATTTGATATTTTGAAAATATCACGTGATCTGACAGAGCATTACTCGGCCGTGACCCAGATTACAAAGGTTCGCGCGAATAAGTTAAAAATTGTTGTTAGCGACCTCGCACAGGCAAACGGGATTGCTTCCTGTACCCGCTTTACGCAGCATTATAGGGTGTATGTACCGTGTGTAGATGTAGAGGTCGACGGGGTCATAACCGAGGCGAGTTTGACATGCGAGGACGTGCTGAAGTATGGGGCTGGCTGTTTTAAAAACCCCCTACTAAAGCCGGTGAAAATATTAGACTGCAAGAAATTGCACACGCTCGCTGGAGATAAAGAATCCTATATACCATCAGCCTCGCTTCGGGTGACTTTCGCCGGATCGTCTCTTCCAAACTATGTCCTTCTGGATAGGGTTCGCCTGCCTGTACGCCTGTTTGTACCGCGGGTAATGAACTGCAGCAACTGCAAACAGTTGGGCCACACAGCCACCTTTTGTAGCAATAAAAAACGATGTGGCAAGTGCGGTGGAGAGCATGAGGATGACTCTTGTGACAAAGACACTGAAAAGTGTGTTTACTGCGGGGGCCCTCCGCATGCTCTTAAATCATGCCCTGCGTACAAACAGCGCGGGGATAAAATTAAGCGCTCCCTCAAGGAACGCTCGAAGCGCTCTTATGCAGAAATGTTAAAGAATGCTTCGCCATCTGTCCTTTCCGAAAACTCCTTTGCTCTTTTGGCTCCTGTTGAGCAAGAATCTGATAATCCACAAGAGGGAACATCTTTTGTTAACCCGGGGGAGTCCAGGAAGCGGAGAAATCCTGCCTCCCCTAGACTGCCCCGTAAGGGTCCCAAGGTGTCCTCTGAGAGTGCGCCAACCACATCTAATAAATCCAACGGAAGTGCTGCACTAATGCCAAAGCAATCTGCTCCTGGATTTGGAAATTTTAATTCAAACAAGGAGTACCCACCACTTCCAGGGACACCAGAAACCCCAAGTGTCCCTCTTTTTCAAACAGACACTCAGTCCAGTAATGGACTAATGAAATTTTCTGACATCGTGGACTTAATTTTCACAGCTTTCAATGTTACCGATCCTCTTAAAAGCCTTCTGATACGTTTTCTCCCTATAGTGCAAACATTTTTGAAGCAGTTGACTACTAAATGGCCCCTCCTTGCAGCGATCGTATCCTTCGATGGATAAGTCATCGAACGAGGTCACTGATTCGATCACTGTTCTACAGTGGAACAGCAGAAGTATCCTCCCGAAAATTGATTCCTTTAAATTTTTACTAAATAGTTTAAAATGTGATGTTTTCGCATTATGTGAAACTTGGTTAACTTCCGATATAAATCTCAACTTCCACGACTTTAATATAATTCGTCTGGATCGAGAAAACCCCTATGGAGGAATACTTTTGGGGATTAAAAAGTGCTATTCTTTCAACCGAATTAACCTCCCTTCGACACCAGGCATTGAAGTTGTCGCTTGTGAAATAAGGATCAAAAGCAAATACCTTAGCATTGCTTCCATCTACATTCCCCCTAGAGCGTCGGTAGGGAACCGAACGCTTTGTAATACCACGGAATCCTTACCGGCACCGCGGCTAGTTCTGGGAGACTTTAACTCGCACGGTACGGTATGGGGCTGTCTTCATGATGATAATAGATCAACATTAATCCAAGATCTTTGCGACAATTTCAACATGACCATCTTAAACACGGGAGAAATGACACGGATTCCTACACCACCAACACGCGCAAGCGCGTTGGATTTATCTCTATGCTCGACTTCGCTACAGTTAGATTGCACGTGGAAGGTGATCCCTGATCCCCACGGTAGCGACCATTTGCCTATCGTAATTTCAATTGCCAACGGTTCAAGACCATCAGAAACAATCAATGTCTCATATGACCTCACACGGAACATTGATTGGAAGAGTTACGCGACCGCGATATCCGCTAAAATCGAATCCATTCAAGAACTTCCTCCGGAGGAAGAGTACAGGTTTTTGGCTGGCTTGATTCTCGACAGTGCGAATCAAGCTCAGACTAAACCAGTACCGGGCGCGAACACCCACGGACGATCTCCCACCCTGTGGTGGGACAAAGAGTGCTCAGAACTGTACGCGGAAAAGTCTACTGCGTATAAAACCTTTCGGGACGACGGGTTACCCGATAGCTATCGACAGTACGCGTCGCTAGAAAAGCGAATGAAGTGTTTGATGAAAGCCAAGAAACGCAGTTATTGGCGCCGGTTCGTCGACGGGTTAACGAGAGAAACAGCGATGAGCACTCTTTGGGGTACGGCTCGACGTATGCGTAACCGAAATAGTATTAACGAGAACGTGGAATATTCAAACCGCTGGATATTCGCCTTCGCCAAGAAGATCTGTCCAGACTCTGTCCCGGTACAGAAAACATACCACGCCGCGTCTCCTCACGATACCGCGAACGAAACACCGTTTTCGATGGTGGAGTTCTCACTTGCCCTCTTATCGTGCAACAATAACGCCCCGGGGTTAGACAGAATCAAATTCAACTTGTTGAAGAATCTGCCTGATTCTGCTAAAAGGCGTTTGCTGAATTTATTTAACAAGTTCCTTGAGGGTAACATTGTTCCTCACGACTGGAGGCAAGTGAAGGTCATCGCCATCGCAAAACCGGGAAAACCAGCCTCCGACCACAACTCGTACCGACCGATTGCAATGCTTTCCTGTATCCGGAAGTTGTTCGAGAAAATGATCTTGTTTCGCCTCGACAATTGGGTCGAAGCAAATGGCTTACTGTCAGATACACAATTTGGCTTCCGCAAAGGCAAAGGGACGAACGATTGTCTTGCGTTGCTTTCTACAGAAATCCAAATGGCCTATGCTAACAAAGAGCAGATGGCATCAGTCTTCTTGGATATTAAGGGGGCTTTTGACTCAGTTTCTATCAATGTTCTTTCAGAGAAGCTGCATCAGCATGGTCTTTCGCCGATTTTAAATAACTTTTTGCTAAACCTGTTGTCTGAGAAGCATATGCATTTTTCGCATGGCGACTTAACAACATCGCGATTTAGCTACATGGGTCTTCCCCAGGGCTCATGTCTAAGTCCCCTACTCTACAATTTTTACGTGAATGACATTGACGATTGTCTTGCCAATTCATGCACGCTAAGGCAACTTGCAGACGACGGGGTGGTCTCTGTTACAGGGCCCAAAGCTGCCGATTTGCAAGAACCATTACAAGATACTTTGGACAATTTGTCTGCTTGGGCTCTTCAGCTGGGTATCGAGTTCTCCACGGAGAAAACTGAGCTGGTCGTCTTTTCTAGGAAGCGTGAGCCGGCGCAACTCCAGCTTCTACTCATGGGTGTAACGATCAATCAGGTCTTCACATTTAAATATCTCGGGGTCTGGTTCGACTCGAAAGGTACCTGGGGATGTCACATTAGGTATCTGAAACAAAAATGCCAACAAAGGATCAATTTTCTCCGGACAATAACTGGAACATGGTGGGGTGCCCACCCAGGAGACCTAATTAGGTTGTATCAAACAACGATACTGTCGGTAATGGAATACGGATACTTCTGCTTTCGCTCCGCGGCGAACATACATTTCATCAAACTCGAAAGAATTCAGTATCGTTGTTTGCGTATCGCCTTAGGGTGCATGCAGTCGACCCATACGATGAGTCTCGAAGTGCTGTCGGGCGTTCTCCCGTTGAAAAATCGATTTTGGGAACTCTCATATCGATTGCTCATTCGATGCGATATCTTGAACCCGTTGGTGATTGAAAACTTCGAAAGACTCGTCGAGCTTAATTCTCAAACCCGTTTTATGTCCTTGTACTTCGACTACATGGCACAGAGCATCAATCCTTCTTCGTATAATCCCAACCATGCCCGTTTTCTAGATACTTCTGATTCTACTGTATTCTTCGACACATCCATTCGAGAGAGATTCGTGGAATACCGGACCATATACTCCCACAAGTGATCCCCAATATATTTTATAATAAATTCCGTGAAGTCGACTGTGACAAAATGTTCTACACTGACGGATCGAATCTCGATGGGTCCACTGGCTTCGGTATCTTCAATAATACTATCACCGCTTCATTCAAGCTCAATGATCCCGCTTCAGTTTACGTCGCAGAATTAGCTGCTATTCAGTACACCCTTGGGATCATCGACACTCTGCCCACAGATCACTACTTCATCATCTCGGACAGCCTCAGCTCTATCGAGGCTCTTCGTGCGATGAAGCCCAAAAAACAATTCCCGTATTTTCTGGGGAAGATACGGGAGTCCTTGTATACGTTATCTGAAAAATCTTACCAGATTACCTTTGTTTGGGTCCCCTCTCATTGCTCTATCCCGGGCAATGAAAAGGCCGACTCATTAGCAAAGGTGGGCGCATTAAATGGTGACATATACGAAAGACCAATCTGCTTCAACGAATTTTTTAGTATTTGTCGTCAGAGGACACTCAACAGTTGGCAAACCTCATGGAGCAATGGTGAACTTGGACGATGGCTACATTCCATTATCCCGAAGGTATCAACGAAGCCTTGGTTCAGGGGGATGGATGTGGGTCGGGATTTTATTCGTGTAATGTCCCGGCTCATGTCTAACCACTACACGTTGCATGCACATTTGCGGCGTATTGGGCTTGCGGAGAGTAGTCTGTGCGCTTGTGACGAGGGTTATCACGACATCGACCACGTTGTCTGGGTTTGTGCCGAGTATTGTGACGCCAGGTCTCTGTTAAAGGATTCCCTTCGGGCCCGAGGTAGACCACCCAATGTCCCAGTCCGGGATATGCTAGCAAATCGCGATCTCCCCTATATGTCCCTTATTTACAATTTCATTAAAACGATAAATATCCCAATTTAGCCCCTCTCTTTTATTTCTTGTTTTTAGAAATTTCCTCTTGCTTGTGGAACCGATCAGCTGCAGAGTGCCACTATGTAACCGCCGTCGCCTTTACCACTACGCCTGCACAGAAGGAAACTGAAGCGAGAGCGACTTGATGTCCGATGACTTTTTAAGGATTCCCCGCGGGTCCGAATAATACCATCCGCCAACCCGGTACTCGACGACTTACTAGACTGAGGCGCAAATTTGTTTCGCTGATCTCCCGTTTGCGCGATTGTTGCAAGTTTTGCTCTTCTTTCCCTGTCACCATATACGTCTTCTCTCCCCTGTCCTCGATACACCTGCTGCTACACTGATGTGGAAATAGGCCCCCCTCTGAAATATCTTGACCAAGCATAAGTCTTCGTTAAAAAATCAAATTTGATTTCTGTATTCCTAGTTTTAAGATAGCTGTAATTTTTACTCTTTATTGAAACTCTTGTCCTCCATCTTGTAAATAGAATTGTATCCCTAGTTTTAAGATATCTGTGAAATTTCTCATAAATATTTGTTCCACCTTTTGTTAGTTTTAAGATAACTGTAAAATATTTCGTAAAATACTATTACTCCCCCTCTTGTATATCAAACTGAATCCCTTGTTTTAAAATTTTTCATAAAAAAATCTTTTGACCCTCTCTTGTATATTGAATCTTATTTCTAGTCTTAAGATAGCTGTAAACATTTTTTTTTTCTTGTATAAAAAAAATATTTCAACATTGTAACCTCCTAGTTTTAAGATATCCAAAATGTAAAAACAAAAGAATTTGGCACCGCCAAGCTAACGCATTTGTGCCTATCAAATAAACGAATTGAATTAAAAAAAAAAAAAAAGTATGCGCGATCGCGGGCATAGGTGTGCGTGGATGATCGCGAAGGGCTTAAGCGTTCGTATGTCGACGTGTTTGTCGCGTGTGCTCGCATGTATGTGACTTCGCTTGTATAAATTCGACTTTGAAACCCTGCGGCCATTCACATATTCGCGGACCGTTATTCCATAAGTTTTCGGTGCACGGATCACATTCTAACAGGGAGTGAGTTATCTCATATCACTAGAGTTCCCGGTCATGTCGCCATGGAACGTTTTGTCTAGTGGATATGGGAGTTATTTTTTAATTTTATTTTTCTTATAAATTAATATGGACTTGGACTGCTGATACCGAGGATAGAGACTTTCAGTCGATCCCGAGTCATGATGGCGCGAGCACGGGAGTTTGTAGATTGACGCTTGAGAACGCGTTGGTAAGTTTATGAGTGCTGAGACGTTCACCTTATCACCGAGGTGTAATCATGTTTGTGAGTTCATGGGCGTAGGTTGCTTGGAAAATCGCGAGGAGCTCTAAAGTTTGTACGCTGACACGATTTTGTAGCATATTTGCGTGTGTTTCTGAATGGTCGCGCGAACCGTGAGTCTGATATCAAATTTTCGGTGTGCGGTTATAACTATGGCAGAGAGTGGGATCCCTTATATCGATAGGGTTCCCGGTCATGTCGCCATAAGACATGCTGTCTAATGGGTATGAGCGTATTTTCTTAATTGGTCCAGCTGAAGGCATGGACCTAGGCACCTAGGATCAAGGATAGACTTCCGCACGTGACCGATTCGTAATCGCGTGCGCTTTGAGAATGTGTGAGTGTTAAGACGTTCACTGTCACCATCTTTGCTGATCCAGCAGAAGGCGGGTGTAGAATGGCATTATAGGACTCGAAAAGAAGAAATAAAAGACAATATATGAGAGATGTAATAGACACTAGACTAGACAGGTACAAGATACAGCTGAAGTTATTATCATCACATGAAAGATATGCATTAGTAGGTCAAACACTACTAATACTTGAATAGCCAACCACCACACATAGCACATCCTTTCTCAATTATCTATTTGTTACTGGTTGATTGTTGGTTATGAGCGGGTAAATAGAGGAAAAGTCCTATCCAGCCCTCCCGGCCTCCTCGATACACCACTATCGTGGCGTATTGTAATCAACATCTTGAAGCGGGTTTCTTATCTTAATCAAATCCTGAGTAGTCATAATGATTGGTGGATTATTAACATGAGCACTAATTAACCTCTAGTAGTAGAACTTGGTGCAAATAGAAACTAAAAAGAGCGAAGTCCCTTATATTTTGATAACTCTATTGAATCCATTGTGGCTTAATGATGTTTACAATACCCTCAATCCCATCAATTTGCGAGAGGGAGTTTGAAATTGGCACAGAAAAGAATATTATATCAATAAGTGTTAATATATTGTATTTATTTGTTTTAACCCTCAGCTGGCCAACCCCGCCTTTTGGCATGGCAGTGTAATTTAGTTAAAAAATGTTCATGCTTTTTCAAATTTTTGGAGAAAATAAAGAAATATTTTTAAGGTAACTTCTAGTACTCTTCTGCAGCTGGAACATTCTTTTGTAGATGATATGGAAATAAATGTTATTAGCAATAAAATCTTGACTCGTCAAATGACAGTGTTGTACATTTTTAAGGGTTAATTGAAAAATCTGTAGCTTTCGTGAGCTGGCAATATATTTTTCAGTTTACTCATTACAAAAACAATCTACAACAGCTTTTCTAAGCAAAACATAAATTTGGGCAGCAGAGGGTTAATGTGTATTTAGAAAAGATTGTGTCATTGTTTTTCCGCGTGTTGTAAGTAGTCCTTTTTACCGATAACCATCGTGAAGTTTTAAACAAACGTCACACAGGTGTTCTAAGGATTCCAAATCTTATTTAATTTGCATATTCCATAATAATGAATAAACATAATATCATCACATTGATTCACTGTTAACATAATTACTTAGATTAGTTGAATAACATGAAAAGTCGTCCTTCCATAATTTAGCCCATTCCACTATGGTCCCAAAGCTATATTTAGGAAGACAAAACTGTTTGCGCCTAAACCGTTGGTTTTAGATAAGCTTTCTTAGAACTTTCTTACCCAATTTTTTATATTAGTTGAATTAGGGTGGTCCTTATGGTTAGGGTGTTTAAAGTATCAACTTCTTAGATATGTAAAATTCAGCTATATTGTATTTTATAAAGTCATAAATCAATCAAATTGACGCGACTTTTCTGAAGAAACTTTATGGCTATCTCTGATAGTTCATGTGTTATGATTTTTGCAATATTTAAGGTAGGGTGGTTCTTGAAAAATTGGTTTTCTATTAATATTTTCTTATGTGTTAATTTCTCGCTAATACTTTGTTCTAGAGGTTTTTAGAACTTTTGTAAATACACATTTTTGCCGAAGCAATAAAGTTCTCTTTTGTTTGCATAGTTACAGGCGATTTTCAACACGAAAATTGGTTTTTTTAAAGCTATATATCTTCTAACATTGCAAATGAATTTTCAATCTTTTAAATTCATTTGAAAGATCGGAGCTTTTCTAGTTTTTGATGAAAAAACTACGGGAGTGTTATTCCTGTAAAAAAATTAATTTATTTTTTAAAATGGTGTATTTTACAACAAAAATCGTTCATAACTTTTGAAATAGACGAGATAACAATTTTGTTACTTCAGCAAAAATATACGTCATAAAAAGTTCTAAAAGTGCTTCAAACAAAGTATTAACGTTAAATCAATGTATGAAGTGACACATGAGAAATAGTGATATTAAGGGGTCATGTTTTCATCGCTCAATCTCTTATGGTAAAATCAACTGAGAAATAGTCAATGTGCGTGATAATGCCGAAAGTCATGGAAATTCTATTGAATCTGTAAACGTTTTTGAAAAAACAGTCTACCGTACATCTAAATGGTTGCGTGGAAAAACTAGAAAAGCTCCGATCTTTCAAATGAAATTAAAAGATTGAAAATTCATTTGCAATGTTAGAAGATATATAGCTTTGAAAAAACCCATTTTTGTTTTGAAAATCGCCTGTAACTATGCAAACAAAAGAGATAGAAACTTCATTGCTTCCGTAAAAATGTGTATTTACAAAAGTTCTGAAAACCTCTAGAACAAAGTATTAGCGATAAATTCACACATAAGAAGATATTAATAGAAAACCGATTTTTCAAGAACCACCCTACCTTAAATATTGCAAAATTCATAGCACATGAATCATTAGAGATAGCCACATAGTCTCTTCAGAAAAGTTGCTTCAATTTGATTGACTTATAACTTTGTAGAACATTATGTAGCTGAATTTTACATATCTAAGAAGTTGATACATTGAACACCCCAACCGCAAGGACCACCCTAATTCAACTAATATAAAAAGAATGCAAAAAAGTTCCAAGAAAGTTTGCCGAAGATACTATATATCTAAAACTAACGGTTTAGGCGCAAACAGTTTTGTCTTCCTAAATACAGCTTTGGGACCGTAGTGCATTCATGCCCATGTTGTTTGTGGACAACAACGTTTTTAAACAGCTATAACTTTTGATTGAGGCAAGATTTGCTCGCAAAAACAAGTAAGGCTAATAAATGTGAATATTGCCTTTCATTTGAGCATTAACAGTTACAAGGATCAGCCCTAGAACTGAAGTTATTGTAATCAGTCTGATTGGATTCCGATCGAGCAGTGCTGCCAGGAACAGTTTACGTTGACAACGGAAAACGAATTTTTCATATATCTTCGTCATAGTGAAATATTTTTGAAAACTGGTAAAACTTATCAATTTAGACTGTCTTTGGACTGGTTTTCCATACATGCATTGAACTATTGTAAATATTCTTGAAGAATTGTATTGAGCACAGGAAGGTACAAATTGAGTAGCTTCTAGCACTGCAAGGGAAGCGCCTTGTACCTTGATCTCACCATTTTCAAGGAAAAATAGTTTTGAAACCCTACATGCATTAGAAAAAAAGTTGGGCATGAAAGGGTTAATGAGGTTATCTTTGAAATATCACTGATTATAATTTCTCCATGGTGACATGCACCAATTTCGGATTTAGTTTGAAGAAAAGAACAACGATCTTCCAATGAATCAGGAACTTGACAGACAGTAGGTCGAAAAATGGCATGTTTACTAGCTCCTACTAGTGGCCGAATTCTGTTCTATTTGATATACCAACAGTAGGTTTTGATTTTGTCAGCACCTTTTTCGAACTCGAGATACAGTAGGTGCAAAAAATGACATTCTCGCTAGTGTCGCCCAATGGCAGTATCTCAAAATATTCATACTACCGTGTAGGTTTTGATTTCCTGAGCAAGAATGAAGAATGCTCTACATGATCAAAATCACTAGATATTTTGAATAGAATATTTTTTATCGAACTTCTCATATCGCACATTCCTCTTACATGATTTTAGCAAACAATTTCAGATTTTTTGTTGTGCTTGAGGTGTGATTATATCTTGCCCAGAACATGTTTTCTGAGGAATACAATATGGTTTGCCATTGATAAATATTTTTGGAACAAAATGATAACGGAAAATCCCAAAGTGTGGTACAAAGTAAAACAGCGCGAGCACTCGAGGGTTGATACCTGGGGAAAAAAAATCTCCTTGTTCAACCTTAACGGACTCCACTTCTTCGTATTTCGACATGATTACTCTATTGAACTTAGAGGAAATACGCACATGTTCCATATAAGGAATCTTGATTCCCATTAAAGCAGTACTGACGACATGGATGTGAACGACAACACGAGAGAAGGTAGACGAACTGTCCCCCAAGTTGCTGAGGATAACGCAACAAGTGCATCACAACCAAGAAAAAAAGATCTCAACACGGAGCAGCAAGCTACGCCAACAAGACCCGACGGATTAAGTAATTTTTATTATTTTTACATCTTGTAAAAACACGAAAGATCCACCTCAGTTTTGCTAACGCATTGAGTCGTATCAAATAAATTGTAAGACAAAAAAATATACAAAAAAACAATCGATACCGCGATAATGAAAGTAACGATGCCTTGCTGTTCACACTGGCTTGGGGTATCGGTTGTTTTTCGATTGCTTCGTTTGCTTATAGCACTGGAACGGGTAGATATTTAGAGCAGATTGTAGGTAGATACGGTTTGTTCATTACTCCACTGTTATCAAGCAGCGCGAATTTTTAGTTTCAGATCCAATCGAGATGAGAAAGTAGACTGGATGTGGTCCATATTCACCAACCCTATAGATGAATTGATGGATTTTAATAAAACATCTGATAGTGGATGTCAGTCTCTTCAAGTGTTAGCCACAGCTTCTAGGACTGCCGAAAATGGGGGAAGAGGCCATAGTTTCGTGCGTTTTCAATACCCATTTTGATGGGACTTGTCTTATACTGGATTTTATGTACTTCCTTCAGGACTTCCGTAACCGTCATAAGTGGTCAATGTCGCCAAGAACATTTTCTACGTTCACCAATAGTTTGACTTGCAAAATTCATAGAACAAATCAAAGTTTTTCAATCAATGTAAAGCAAAATCAGAAAATTGAAGGAAAATGTTGAAATGTAGAAAGAATTTTCCAAAGCTCAAAGTAAAGAAATAATCGTAAAACAGTTAGAAGGATGTGTGATTTTTTGTTTTTTTACATGTTTTGTTAAACCCCAAGCTTCCAAATAATGCTAAATTTGGTGGCTGTTCGGCCATCTATGGGAGCTGTCCATCAATGTCAGCTTCTTTCTTCGAACAGCCTATATAAGCCGTGTAGTGTCGGTAGTGGTTGTTTCAACCGGCTAAGAATTACACTACGGACTACCTGTTCCGGTGGTAACACCAAACAGGGAACCCCAATTCCATAGTGTCATGCGACCCGTGCTATGGGTAAAATTGTTGAGGGGGTTTAAAATATTCTCAATGGCGAACGGAGCCTGGGAAGAGCCGGGCGAACTCCCCAGTAACTAGCTGTGGTCCACTAGGAGGTTGATAACTCTATTATCTTTCTCCGGACAAAACCAGCCTAGAAGCCGCGTGGCATCCGGCGGGTTGAAGTATGTCAGTTATGGAAATAACTGTCAAATTCATTCCCAAAGGTGGCCGCGTCACTTATGAGGAGGCAAAGAGCTTTAGACCGATCAGTCTGACCTCCTTCCTTCTCAAATCAGTGGAACGTTTAAAAGACCACTACATTCGGGATGGTAGCTTGGGCGAGCACAACATTGAAAAAGCTTTTTCACAAAAGCAATCAAGTTTAGGAGTTTTTCTCGATATTGAAGGTGCTTTTGACAACGTGTCTTTCGAATCCATTTTGGAAGCAGCACGAGATCATGGAGTACCTTCATATATCACGAACTGGATACACGCAATGCTTAGCAACCGACATCTGCGCTCATCGTTAAGACAAGTAGAGATGAGGAAACTGAGTGTCTGCGGATGTCCTCAAGGTGGTGTGCTGTCACCACTTCTATGGAACCTTGTCGCCGTTAGCTTGTTGAGAAAACTAAATGAGCTTGGGTTTCCGACGTATGGTTTCGCCGATGATTATCATATAATGATCACCGGTATTTGCATTAACACACTTTTTGATTTGATGCAACAAGCTTTATGTGTTGTTGAGCGGTGGTGTCCAACGGATAGTCCAACATGAAGGACTATAAGTTAATCCAAATAAAAGCTCGTCCATTGCAGTTTTTTGACTCTGAAATTATTGTCGAAGATCAAGTTAAGTACGTTGGGGTAATTCTCGACTCAAAACTTAATTGGACAGCTCACATCGATTTCAGGATCAAGAAAGCTTGCATGGCCTTTGGCCAATGTAGACGGGCTTTCGGCAAATCTTGGGGACTCAAACCCAAGTACATTCAGTGGATCTACACAACAATTGTTAAACCAATACTGGCATACGGGTGCCTTGTTTGGTGGCAGAAGGGAGATGTCATGACAATCCAATCAAAGTTAAACCATCTTCAGAGGATGGTCTTGATGGCGATGACTGGTGCGTTCTCGACAACACCTACTGCTGCTCTCGAGGCACTCTTGAACATAAAACCACTACATGTGTTTCTGAAACAAGAAGCACTTTCTTGTGCATACCGTCTTAGGGTTACTGGGCTCTGGAACAGTAACCCAATAGATCGTGTAACTAGCCACACAAGACTGTGGCCCCAAATGGTTACTTGGGATGAATATACACTTGCTCCCAGTGACCTTACACTCACATGTAGTTTTCCTTCTAAAACTTTCAATGTGAGAATTCCTCTTCGTGAGGAATGGCTGTCTGGCTGGATGGAGCGACAACTTGAAGAGTACGTAGTTTGTTATACGGACGGTTCTTTGTTGGAGGGCCGAGCCGGTGCTGGTTTCTATGGTTTCATGAGATGAGATTAAACCAATCTCATTCGCTTGGTAGATACTGTACCGTATTCCAAGCAGAAATCAGAAATTATTCATGTGATCTTTGTGAATCCGATTACGGAACATCATATCATTTGATATGCAATTGCCCTGTATTAATGCAATTGAGCATCTGGATTTTTGGTTCTCCATACATAGATGAACCTATGTACAGAGAGCTGAAATTTAAGGATATGCTTTTGTTCCTAACCCAGTGTGGTAAAGAGCAATAGTTTTTTAGCCGTATTTGAATGACAATATCTCTTCGGGGGTGTTGTCGTTCTGTTATTTCAATATCCCCTCGGGGGTGTTGATATATCCGCTAACTGTTTGAGTAGAGGTTCTAAATCCCTCCGGGGGTTGGAAGTTTTATTTCTGCTGTTGTAGCACCTGCAGATCGTTCAGCATCACTCCGGGGGTGCAGAATGCTCTGTTTTAATTGTTCTGTGTCGTTGTTTTCCTTACCCCTAACCTTACCACTTCCCCAATCCTTCCCATCAGGAAAATGATGAAAAGACGATTCTTGGCAAGGCACAAATCTCCGATCAACATGGGGAACGTGCCATTTGAGCCAGACGCTACTGATCCACAGCTTCTAGGACTGCCGAAAATGGGGGAAGAGGCCATAGTTTCGTGCGTTTTCAATACCCATTTTGATGGGACTTGTCTTATACTGGATTTTATGTACTTCCTTCAGGACTTCCGTAACCGTCATAAGTGGTCAATGTCGCCAAGAACATTTTCTACGTTCACCATTAGTTTGACTTGCAAAATTCATAGAACAAATCAAAGTTTTTCAATCAATGTAAAGCAAAATCAGAAAATTGAAGGAAAATGTTGAAATGTAGAAAGAATTTTCCAAAGCTCAAAGTAAAGAAATAATCGTAAAACAGATAGAAGGATGTGTGATTTTTTGTTTTTTTACTTGTTTTGTTAAACCCCAAGCTTCCAAATAATGCTAAATTTTTTTCTTTGAGAGGTTTAGGAATCAAACAACACTAATTATTCAATCTTCTATATGTTTATCATTTCAGTCTATCCAGTTTAATTATTGGCTACATTTTTTCTCCATATTTTTGAAAACATGGCAAATATTGATTATTGTTTTTGTAATCTCATGCAAACTACAAAACATATTCGAAACATCTTTGTTGAATAATCCTCGATCAAATTCGTTACACTGAACAATGATTAACACCAACGTTTCCTAAGTCTAGACTGACGAGTCAAAGAATAGTTTCTATAGTGTGTAGAAGACACTATGAAAACGCTCTCTAAGTATCCGCAAGTACCGCGAGCAACGTGCCATAAAGCCAAAAATGGAAGCGTAACGGGATTTTAAAACGTTCACTTCACACATCAGCACATTGACTCATTATCATAAACAGTAGGTGTACCGCTATCTTTATTCTTTCCTAAAAGGATGGTGCTATTTTTTCGCGTTCAGATGGAGTTCTTGGTTCATTTCGGTCTGCCTGCCAGTGAATATGTACACACAAAAAATATTAATTCTATCGGTGCGGTAAATCCAAACTAGTCGTAATTTTGGCAAACCGCATTTCATGATGGCATGAGAGATGTAAAAAATGATAGCCGTATTATTATTATGTGCAGACATAAAATTAAACTTGACAAGTAAATTTAAAATCAAACGTAAAAGTAAGCCATTTTTTATGCTCGGATATGTCAGGAGACCTAAGTTCAAATGATTATTTTCTAAGTGTGTACTTTCATCCCTTTTTTATAGGCCGCGTTATCATCACCACATGCCATATATAAGCGTATGCTGAGATTTTAAAAGACCTCACCGACGTCGCTTACGACTGAACGATTCAGCAATCGCCGAATGGCGAAGACGTTTTGAGGTTGGTGCGGCAGGCAGTGGACCGTTCCACATCAGGTGCCGTTGAAAGAGAGAGTGAAAAAAGAAACGGAATTCACTCGATGGTACACGCAAAACTGTTCCCCGTGTGACTATCACAATAGCAAACTAAACAGTGTTTTTATTTCTAATTTTTATATATCAGCTCAAAAGTTTATTTTTCAATGTTTATAAGCTAAATCATTTTATGTCAATTTACAATTGAAAACATCATCAAAAATGTGCAACTCGTGGAAACGTTAATCACGTCAATAAAGGTAATATCCTACCATTAAATGGAAAGAGAGCGCGTGGTTTACTTTTGCACATTTTCACTCAACTACTATGAGCCATAATTTAATAAATTGTGTTGAGTGTCACAACATTTATTCTGCCCTAGGATTTTTTCATTGCGTGTACGCCGCACAAGTCACGTGCACCCATAGGAAGCATTGCTAGCGGTACATTTCGAAGATTTAAAATTGCGGTCTACTACTGACAATGATGAGGGCCCTGAGGGGGGGGGGGGCACTGGGAAGGTAAAAGGTGAACCTAGATGATCGACTCTATCACGTAATTGAGCTCTGATTGGTGTGCGTAATGTGTTTTGTGCTGCCTTGATTCAATGAGAAGAGGTCGAAGAATTCGATTGATCTGTGCTAGAAATCCGGACACGAACGGAAGGTGGAGAGAAATGCTGTTCGTACCTCACCGGATGATGGGCTCTCTACTGAAACATTGGAATGTGGCAATAAACTCGGAACGAATGTCGGCAATGGGGATGGTTGTAATGAAAAGTGGGATGTATGGGATAAGTCGATCCGGTAAATGTGTTTTATGGGCTTTGTTGGGGCTGGAAGCTTTTCAGGTGATAGGAAATGGTTTGGTAATACTTGAATGAACACTATTGAAACCACACGTTGCTCTAGTAGTATCACTTTTCGTGGAACATTGGTACAAATAATTTCCCAGGTGTTTCAATGGAATTTACATTTGAAAATGCACGGGACTTAAAAAATATGATAAAAATAAATATTACAAGTAGAATACCACAATTATTTGATATGTTACAATATTTTAAATTACAAAACTGACCTCAATTATGTGATTGTTTCATCCACAAACTGTATATCTATCTTTATTGCTACTGGACAACTCTGTCGTCATGTGGTTGAAAGAACGTTTCAACTTTTAAATGCAATCACTATCAGGTTTTGCCGCATAATCCGTCGACCTTTCTCCGCACTGAGTGTCTATCATCGATGCCAACGAGATAACTCCATCATCTGGACCCTAGATATTGGCCCATCAATACAATGACCACGGATTTTTCCCCTGAAACACCTCAACGACCTTGGCTGTGTTTTGACCAGAAGTGGACCAGGAGTGAGAAGCTGTCGCGCTCACCACTCAACCCGTCTGTTGAAACGCTTTGTTGGATATAATAATGTTAGGCTCAAGATTCCGGTGTATATGGAAGATAATGTAATCGAGGAACGATCTTGCAATACGAAGAAGCAACATCTGGTACGGATGGTATTTAAAGGAATTTCTTCCAAGACATTCGCAGTGGCGGTCGAGTGATCAGAATACCAGTTGTAAGTAGCGGTTTGGCCACTACTTGAGTTCTTGTTTGCCCGGCGGACCCTTGTTATCAGGGCGGCCTAGGTGCTTCTACCAAGACTGTCGGATTTTCGTAACACAAAAAAGGAAAACAAACAAAATAATTTAATAAATTTACTGACTTGACTGTTAGCTAGGGAGGTGAGCTTTGCTCCTTTGTTGAAACCTCCTTGCGAATCATCGCCGGATCTACTCGCTCCCCGCGAGAGACCCCAGAAGTCACCGCAGTGTACTTCCCCGGGGGAACCTTTGACCGCCCTGCTTCGCTCTCTTTGACGTTTAGCTGTGAAGAAGAGCTAGGTTCGTTCGGCTGATCCTTCACAGGGAGAGCGGAAAGGCGTCTTCTGGGCCCTTTGTACTTAGCCGGGGAAGCGAGTGACTCATTTTATTATTCAGTTCGTTTATTTAATAGGCACAAATGCGTTAGCTTGGCGGCGCCAAATTTTTTTTTTGCATTTTTAATATCTGAAAACTAAAAGGTTACAATGCACAAATATTTTTTAATTTTGAGAGGAACATTTTTTACAACTATCTTAAATTAAAAATACGATTCGATATACAAGATTGAACAATAATTATTTTTTACAAAAAAAAATTTACAGCTATCTTAAGACTAGCAATGTAGATTAATATAAAAGGGGAACAAATTTTTATAAGAAATTTCACAGCTATCTTAAAACTAGGAATACAATTAGATATACAAGATGGGAAATGAAAAAAAAATTAAAAGGTTTAAGGCTATCTAAAAACTAGGAATATAATAAAAATTGGATTTTGTAACAGCAGCAGGAGTTGTATCCGGAACAGGGGGAGTAGGCGAGCACGATGGCGGGGAAAGAAGTACAAAACTTGCTCTAGCTTTAACTTCATTTTTGCAGGCGTGGTAAAGGTGACGGCAGTCACATAGTGTCACTCTGGTGCTCCGAAAGGAAGGACAGGGAACTCTAAGAACGAGAAATAAAGGATATAGGCTAGATTAGGATATTTGTCGATTTATTAAAAAAGGTAGATGAGAGACATATAGGGAAAATCGCGATTTGCCAAGATATCCCAAACTGGAACATATGGTGGTCTACCTCGGGCCCGGAGGGAATCCTTTAACTGCGATCTGGCGCCACAATACACAGCGCACGCCCAGACAACGTGATCGATGTCGTGATAACCTTCAATACAAGCGCACCGACTACTCTCTGTGATCCCAATACGCCGCAAATGCGCATCCAATGTGTAGTGGTTGGACATAAGTCGGGACATTACACGTATGAAATCTCGACCTACATCCAACCCCCCTGAAGGCTTCGTTGATACCTTTGGGATAATCGAATGTACCCATCGTCCAAGTTCCCCATTGCTCCACGAGGTTTGCCAACTGTTGAGTGTCCTCTGACGACAAATACTAAAAAATTCGTCGAAGCAGATTGGTCTTTCGTATATGTCACCATCTAATGCGCCCACCTTTGCTAAAGAGTCGGCCTTTCATTGCCCGGGATAGAGCAATGAGAGGGGACCCAAACAAAAGTAATCTTGTAAGATTTTTCAGATAACTTGCGCAGAGACTCCCGTATCTTCCCCAGAAAATACGGGAATTGCTTTTAAGGCTTCACCGCACGAAGAGCCTCGATAGAGCTGAGACTGTCCGAAATGATGAAGTAGTGATCTGTGGACTGTGTCGATGATCCCAAAGGTATACTGAATAGCAGCTAATTCGGCGACGTAAACTGAAGCAGGATCATTGAGCTTGAATGAAGCGGTGACATTATCATTGAAGATACCGAAGCCAGTGGACCCATCGAGATTTGATCCGTCGGTGTAGAACATTTTGTCACAGTCGACTTATCGGAATTTATTATAAAATATATTGGGGATCACTTGCGGGCGTATATGATCCGGGATTCCACGAATCTCTTCCTTCATGGATGTGTCGAGGAACACAGTAGAATCAGAAGTATCTAGGAAACGGACTCGGTTGGGATTGTACGAAGAAGGATTGATGCTCTGTGCTATGTGGTCGAAGTACAAGGACATAAATCGGGTTTGAGAATTAAGCTCGACGAGCCTCTCGAAATTTTCAATCACCAACGGGTTCAAAATGTCGCATCGGATGAGCAATCGATATGAGGAGTTCCCAAAATCTATTTTTAGCGGGAGAACGCCCGCCAGCACTTCGAGACTCATCGTATGGGTCGAGTGCATGCAACCCAAGGCAATGCGCAAGCAACGATACTGGATTCTTTCCAGTTTGATGAAGTGTATGTTCGCAGCGGAGCGGAAACAGAAACACCCGTACTCCATCACGCACAATATCGTTGTTTGGTACAACCTCATCAGGTCTCCTGGATGTGGACCCCACCACGTTCCAGTTCTTGTCCGGAGAAAATTGATCTTTTGTTGGCATTTCTGTTTCAGATATCTAATGTGACATCCCCAGGTACCTTTAGAGTCGAACCAGACCCCGAGATATTTGAATGTGAAGACCTGATTGATCGTTACACCCATGAGTAGAAGCTGGAGTTGCGCCGGCTCACGCTTCCTAGAAAAGACAACCAATTCAGTTTTCTTCGTGGTGAACTCGATACCCAGCTGGAGCCCAAGCAGACAAATTGTCCAAGGTATCTTGTTATGGTCCTTGCAAGTCGGCAGCTTTGGACCCTGTAACAGAGACCACCCCGTCGTCTGCAACTTGCCTTAGCGTGCATGAATTGGCAAGACAATCGTCAATGTTCGACTGACTCATTGGCGCTTAGGTTCCTTTTTCCGGCGACCCGACACTAGTTCTCGAACCACTGGTCGGCGGGAATATTCTTCCGCACACTAGAACTGGCTGGATTAATCCAGCGAAAAAACGTCCAAACGGGGCAAAAAACACAACGTCGTTCACTCACCGTGGCTCGAAACTTTTTTTCCAAAAAACTCGATGGCCGCCTTCCTCACGACCAAAACAAATCGTTCCACACCAAAAAACGGCATAGCTGTCATCGTTATGGTACAGTATAATCAGAACACTTTTCCAGCAAGAGGAGAGCGGTATCCTTACTAAACCATATGCTAATTATACAGAAATGTCAAACAAAAATTACTACACCTATCTAGACCAACAAAATCGTTCACAGAAACTAAAACAAACAAAATTAACAAGAAAAAATAACCGCGGTGAGTATTATGTTACATAAACAATACACTCTAAGGAGAGAGTACGTTAATATAGGTATATTTCAACCCAGTGCTGAATTGTTACCCTGACGGGTTACACAGTCCTATTCCTTCCTTCATGACCGTAGAACATGACACTGCCTGTCCCCAGAAAACGGCTTCAACACAATTGCAAGCTTTTGCCCAACAAGTAAATACTATTCAATCGGAAACAGCGACGGTACTCAGTCTTCTAACCATACGTTATTGTTAAAAAATCGAGAAGCGTCGACATCGAGTTTATTAAAGTCTTCAACAAAATTTCCAATCGTCTTGCTGTCGAAAAATTAAAACGTATCGGGCTGCCGCAGTAGATCTGTAGTTGCCTGATAGGTCTATGTACTTTAATTCGGCTTAGAAATACGATATTCACATCTGTCGATAATTTCTTGGATATGCCACAAGGCAGCCATTTAGGGCCACTGATGTTTGTGATATTCATCAACAAACTATTTGAGTCTTCTAAACTAATATATGTTAAAGATTTTAGGGTGATGCGAGTGATAAAGGGCGAACACGAAATTATTGCGACACATTCACCAGGGCATAACTTTTTTACCATTGGGTAAAAATCAACCAAATTTTGCACACTTTCTCATTGATGTGTATTGTTTACATGCTGTCAAACTCTAAGTCGTGTTTTTCGATTCAACGCAAATGGATGTGAACCAACGCAAGTCGAGAGAACAAATTCTTTCCAAACACCTGGAATTTCCTGACCTGTCGCACCGGCAGTTGGGAAAAATGTTGAGCATTCACCATTCAACCGTCTCCAGAGTGTTGAAGCGGTTCCAGGAGCGGTTGACGTTGGACCACGGCAAAGGGGCTGGAAGAAAACTGGGACCGGAGAACAAAAAGACGGAGGGAAAGGTGAAGCGAATGATTAAAGCAAATCCCAACGTCTCAAGCCGTGATTTGGCTAAAAAGATCGGCATGTCGTAGAGCTACGTCCAGAATGCAAAGAAGAGAGCTGGACTACATACATACAAGGTACAGAACTTCCCAAACCGCGATGAGCGGCAACAATCGACGGCTAAAACTCGGATACGGAAGCTCTACGAGAAGATACTGACAAAATATGGCTGCTGTGTGATGGACGATGAAACGTATATAAAAGCCGATTTTAAGCAAATTCCGGGGTTGTAGTTTTTCACTGGCAAGAGCAAGTTCTATGTGGACGACAAATTTAAGAAGAAGAAAATGTCGAAGTTCGCCTCCAAATATCTCATTTGGCAAGCCATCAGCTCTTGCGGACTGAGGAGTGAGCCTTTCGTGACAAAGGGCACAGTAAATGGCGAGATCTACAAATCTGAGTGCCTCGAGAAGCGCTTTTTGCCGTTCTTACAGCAGCACGACGAAGCTCCGCTATTTTGGCCAGATTTGGCATCATGCCATTATTCTAGAAGTGTCGTGGAGTGGTATGAGGCCAATTCTGTCCATTTTGTTCCAAAGGACATGAATCCACCAAACTGTCCGGAGCTGCGCCCGGTGGAGCAGTACTCAGCAATGATGAAGCGGGAACTTCGGAAGAGCAAGAAGACAGTCAAAGACGAGAAGGACATGTTAAGAAAATGGAAAAAAAACTGAGAAACTGGTACCGGATGACACTGTAAAGACTTTGATGGATGGCATCAAGCGAAAATGCGTGCAATTTTACACTCAAGGCTCCATCGATTAACTTTTCTTTTGATTTTTGAAGTAAATATATCTATAAAACTACCCTAAAATTTTGGTTTGATTTTAAACATTATAAGAAAATTGGCATGACATTTTCGGTGTCGCAATAATTTCGTGTTCGCCCTTTAATCTCATCTATGGAATAAAAGTATGTGGCTAAGGAGAGAGATAAGTTTAAAATGTTTCTCCGGACAAAACCAGCCTAGAGACCGTATGGCATCCGGTGTGTTGAAGTATCTAAGCCAAGAATTGGTTCACTGGGTTCTGAGGCGACTGAAAACAGGAGTCCTTAAGTCAAGGTATTTCTATGTGCTTAGAACTGAATGGCTGGCAGGACTAAAATATGCCAGCCGTACAAGGAGTGTCGTGGGTCTTACCATTATTGTGTAAAGCGAATCTCTGATACAGTGGATATTTGTCCACTGTGTAAGAGATTCGCTTAACACAGCAAGGGTAATACCCACGACACTCCATGCGCGACTGGCACATTTTAATCATGCCAGCCATTCAGTCCTCAGCATGAAGAAACACTTTGACTCGCGGATTCCTGTTTTCAGTCGTCTCTTGCGATATGGGATCTGGAATCCAGTGGATCAATTCTTGGCCGAGATACTTCAACCCGCTGAATGCTAGAGGGCCTCTACGCTGGTTTGTCAGAAGAAAGATATTAGCCTGTTATCAACCTCATAGTGGACCACAGCCACAGCCTCTTACTACATGGGAATAGAAACTAGTTGGTCAACTCCTGACTGAAATACTTCGAGAAATTTCAGCCCGCCGGACACGACACGGCAGATCGCCCACGTGATCGAACACGTTAACGTACAAACGCTCGATCGCTTCGCGATGATACATGCGATCACGATGTTCCTACACCCGTACATATCTGAACCGTACAATGAATATCACATTCAGAATCACGGCCCGCTGCAATTGGCCTTAAGCAGTGTTTTAGTTGGTGACATTTCCCATCTGGTCTGCAATTGTAGTGAGTGATTTTGAACCCTTCTGAGAACCTAGCTCTACAGCTCCAGTAGGACAACTCTCGCAAAACAAAATGTAAAAATATATTTTAGCACGTGAGTCAAAATCGTTTGACAAACTATGGAAAAAAACAACGTACAGGAGCTTGAAAAGTTTCGTCCGAATTGAATATGGTCTAGCACGATATTCAATATTTTAAACGCATTCTGGTTGAAATTGCTCATATAAATTCTTGAACTTCGGTTATTTATTAGATTCGAGAATATTTGACTTTCATTGTATATTTTAGAGCCTTCAATATCAGCAGTCAAATTGATTTTAACTTTGGAAAAGTCTGTAAACAATTGATATTGCGACCCGTCCCCCAAGCCAAACATCAGACTACTTCAATACTCTAATCACAACAAAGGGCGTTAAAATTTGTATTTATGCAAAGTTCAAGTGTTATTTCCGTATCGAACGTGTAACGAAGCACGCATCATTATAGGTTAAAATAGTCTTACAGATACCCAAACATTCTTTGCACTAGAAAGGTTTCTACGACATTCAATAACGAACGCACCTTCTTCGATTTAGCGCAATGTTTGTCCTTTGATCTGCTCTGTCTACACCTTATCCGGACCCCATTCCGGAAAACCAACATCCTGTCGACTGTGCTCTCCTATCCTGCTCAACTCCACAGATAGTAATTTATTCCAACGGATTATGTTGCGAGTCACACTGGTGACAGAGAGTGTGTACCACGAAACAAGCGGGATCTATATATTCCTACTAGAGGCTACCATTGCATGTGATGCAATTTCCTTCTTTTACACAGTCAACCTCACGACGAAAGCTGACCAAACGACAACGGTGACGATGTCGTAAAACTGCATGCCAAAGGCTGCCGCTCGATTCGGACTGCATACGGGTACCCTGTCCGGTCATCTAACAGCTTAATTCCGAAAAGCTCTTAAATGTCGTCACCTTGAGCTGCTACCGCAGTCGATTCGATGGTGCCAGCCCGCCAGCTAGCTAGCAATCGAGCGGTCAGACTTTACAATGGCGTCATCTCTTTTTCGCTTTCACACTATTTAAAATGTGGACCCTGTTGTTTAGCTTTATGACCGTGCCGGGGGGAAAGCAAACTTTCGTTTAATTAGCGATGATATTCTGCTATCTCAGTCGTCTCCTGTTTCGCATTTGTTCGTGTTAATTCATTTTCACTTTGGCATTTCGGTCGGGTTCTGTGTCAAGGCCAAATAGCCACGATGAATCTCGGAGGCTCGTTTACACAGAGAGAGAGAGAGAGAGAGGTGTATTGTCGCGCTTGATTCATGCCTCACGACTTTACGTGTCTTCTTTTCTACATTCGGTACAGTTTTTGGCCGAATCAAGGTAAGTGGGCATAAAGTGGTTAAATTGATTGATTTGAGTTAGAGCAACTCAGGCAGTCGGGCAGGTAAGAAGAGATTAGTCAAATTTTAGTCGGACCGATAGCGATTTTAATTGGACTGCTATTGTTTTTGGATTAGGAATAACAATTTAAATAGAACCAACAATTAGTTTATATTAGCTTACAAAATCCAAATTCAATCTCATAAGGCGGGTATAACGTAGTTGGTAAATCGATTGCCTTGTACACAGCTCATCTGGGTTCACAATTCCCAACCCCGCACATAGGATTAGAAATTTTTCCAACAAGATTTTTCTAATCCGAAAACAGAGATGTATGACGCTAAAGTTAAAACCCCTATAATCAAAAATAAAGAAAAAAAAACCTGTTTTAATCCACCTAGAGGTGCAATTGTGCCTTTCTCATTTCTTCAAACTATGATATAATAGCTGGTTCGTACAATGTAACATTATGGAAATGTCTTTCATTCTTATTACACTTGGTAAGTATATATAAGAGCACCTTTTTGCATTCATCGCGGTATCGGTTTGAATCGGAGTTTTCTATATAATCGCACTCCACAACCCGTAACTCCGGAGCCGGAAGTCGGATGGAGATGGAATTTAATATCAGTTTCCGGGGACGCAACACCTTTCATTTGAGACTAAGTTGATCAAATCGGTCTAGCCATTTTCGAGAAACCAATATAACCGTTATTCTGAATTTGGATACTTCAGGATCCGTCGATGGTGGCCAGTGTGGCCAAAGAGACTTTGAATGACTGTTGGGGACCTAGATCTACAAATTCAACAGTTGTGTTTACATTTTGGAAAAAATTTCACTTTTTTACATTCATCGCAGAATTCGTTAGAATCGGGATTTGCTGCGTGATCGTACGTATCACCCTGTAATTCAGGAACCAGAACTCGGATCAACACAAAATTCAACAGCAGCTGATGGACCTTTCATTTAAAATCAAATCGTAATCCAGAACAAGATGTCGGTTGAAATTCAATAGCAACCTATGAGAATATTATACCTATCATTTGAATCTTAGTTTGTAAAAATCGGCTCAGCCATCTCCGAGAAACCGATGTGTACATTTTGTTAACAAATCCGCACATACACACACATACATACATACATACACACATACATACACACAGATATTTTGCGATCTCGGCGAATTGAGTCGAATGTTATATGAGACTCGGCCCTCCGGGCCTCGGTTAAAGCTTAATAAGCATGAGTTCAATATTATCTTCATGTGATTATAATTTGGAAAGGTTGGTGGAATGGGTTTGAACATGTAGGGAATGGGGGGTTAGTAGAGTGGGAGTGGAGTATGCGTTAGAAATACTTCATCTTATTTCGGTACACGGGGTGGATGAAGGAAATGCGGGCGTGAGGGTGGCCCAAGAGGAGGGGAGTGATGAAGGAGGGAGGTGTAAAGGAAGGCGGGGGGGGGGGGGGGGGGGGGGACGCAATACTCAACTGCATATTTTGCCTTCCATTTGAGACTTGGTTTGAGTCTTCGGTCATCGCCGATGAACCGATGTGACTTTAATTGTGGAATATGCCCGGAATTCCGGACTTCCGGAATCGTCGATAGTGGACAATATATTCAAAGAATGTTTGATTGGCAATTAGTGATCTAGATCTGCGATTAGAAGTAATTTGGTGACCATTTCAATAGTTTTTAGCCTCTGAGGTATTACGATTGTACCGATTTATATGGGAAATTCCAGTGTATCCTTACTAACACCCCTGTAACTCCGGAAGCAAGAGTCAGAACCGAATGAAATTCACCAGCAGTCAATGGCATTACTGTATCTTTCATTTGAAATCAAGTTTGTAAAAATCGGTAGAGAATTCGTTGGGGAATGGGTGTGATATTAGCTTAGGAACTTAGCGGGTTCCCCGGGGGCGTCATGAACCGTCATTGGTGGCCAATGTGGTCAAAGCTACTTTGATTGATCATTAGTGATCCAGACCCGCAAACTAGAGTAATGTTACATCAATTTTAATATGTTTTACATCATTTGAACGTCATGGTGGTACCAGTTTATATGGGAATTTGCTGTGTGACCGCACTTTCAACCCGTAACTCCGGAACCGGAAGTCGGATCAACTAAAAATTCAATAGCAGCTTATGGAAGCGTTATACCTTTCAGATGAAACTATGTTTGCGAAAATCGGTTCAGCCATCTCTGAGAAAATTGTGAGTTTAAATGACACACACACATACACACACAGACATTTGCCGATCTCGACGAACTGAATCGAATGGTGTATGACACTCGGCCATCCGGGCCTCGGTTAAAAAGTCGATTTTTACAGTGGTTGTATAGCCTTTCTTTATATGAGAAAGGCAAAAATATGCTCTCTTATAAGTGAAGGTTATGAAAACCACTTCAACTAGCAAGTCTTTTCAAAAATTCATTTGGTGTTGGAATACGTGCATACGAGCAGTTTTTTTATTTGAGTTATTGTACGTGTACATTTATTGGATCCTACACCTATGAACTCCGCTAGCGAATGACGGATCTCAATAGTAGCATGTCTGTAATAACCTACGTACTTGGAACTATTGAGAACCAGAGCTACAGGTCCAAAGCCCTGGTAAAGGAGGATGGTTGTGATGATCTGGGCCGCGGTCACCACGTAAAACAAAAAAGGTCATAACACCAAGTCCAAGGCGTGAAGCGACCCGTGCCGAGGGATGAGGGGATGAGCTCCCCTCGAAGGGCAAGCGCAAGACTACGTCAAACGCGAAGCGCCCTAGGAAGTCACCAGGCGAGAGTGCAAAAACCAACACCATACGGCGTGTAACCGTCACGGCCAAACTCCGTTTGGTCGAGGTAAACCGGAGCGAAAATGACTCCGCCGGGCAGAGAGAAGGTACCAGCAACTCGGCGCAACCAGGCCAGGGGGGCGTAAACCCCTGGACGCTGGTCACTAAGAAGAAGCCGACACCGACACCGGATGGAGTGCGGCCCACGAAGAAGGCCAAAGACAGAGGCGAGGCCTTGTGGTTAAAAACCAACAAGGACAAATATGCCGACGTCCTAAAGTCGATGAGGGTGACCGAAAGCCTCTCGGCCCTCGGGCAAGACGTGCGCAGCATGAGACGCACCAATACAGGCGAAATGCTTTTGGTGCTGAAGCGAGGCGCACAATCCAGCGCAGTCTATAAGGCCTTGGCCCAAGAGGTCTTGGGTGAAGGCGCCCAGGTGAGTTCGTTAGGGGCGGAAATGACTCTCCAGTGTAACTGGACGAGTTCACGACCGCAGACGATGTCGTCGCAGCCGACAAGGGATAATGCGACGTAACAATAGAGCGGGCCTCTGTGCACTTGAGGGGGACCCTCCGGCACGCAAGTAGCCTACCTACCTGGTCCAACTCAATGCATTAGTCAAGGCTGCTAGGGTCGAGGGTAGAGAATTCCCGGCGTGACCGAGTGATGCTCTGGACCGCGTTTGTAAATTTCCTAAAACGTTCACTTAATTGCCGGGCGGCTTTAGTATGTGTGGATGATTGCAATTGCATGTTCGCGTTTGTGGCTAGGTTTGTGTTATCGCGAATGTGTGTACGATTGGTATGAGAGATTGTGAGTGTATATGGAAGAAAATGGAATTGATTGTGTTAGTGAGTGTTAGTATGAATCTAATTTATGAAAGATTAAAAATAGGAAAAATAGCCTGCCGAATGAAGATAAAAAAGATGCAAAGAGATTACGTAGAAGCGTAAACCTACATTATTATTATTATCCATGTATACAGTAGTGTAGCTCGATGGCGAGTGCCAAGAGATATTGGACGAGAAGAATGCAGCACGCGCAGCGATGTTGCTTCAAGCCTCTCGTCAGAACGTGGAGTCATATCGACGGAAGCGAAAACAGCAGACTCGTCTTTTTCAGGACAAAAAGCGCCACCTGGAAGAGTCTGAGAGAGAGGAGATGGAGCTGCTGTATCGCTCTTAGGAAACGTTCAAGAAGCTGAATGACTCTCGCAACGGTTTTGTGCCGCGGGCCGAAATGTCTAGAGACAAGGAAGGTGACATCTTGATGGACGAACGTGAGGTGGTCGAAAGGTGGACGCAGTACTACACTACAACGAATATCTGAATGGTGCGCAGGCGGACAATCGGGCGTTCGAGGAGGACGATTATGTCAGTGTCGCAGCTGACGGGGATGTACCGGCGCCCACTATGAATGAGGTTAACGAGACTATTCAACAGCTCAAGAACAACAAGGCAGCTGGTAAGAATGATCTAGGAGCGGAACTCTTCAAGGTGGTTCCGGATAAACTGGTGGAATGCATGCACCGAATAATCGAAAGAATCTGGGACAGGGAACAGCTACCGGAGGAGTGGAAGGAAGGGGTCATCACCCCGATATACAAGAAAGGCGACAAATTGGACTGTGAAAACTACAGAGCGATCACGGTGACAACTGCCGCATACAAAGTGCTATCCCAGATTCTGTTCCGGCGCCTATCACCGCTGGTAAATGGATTTTTCGGGAGTTATCAGGCCGGTTTCATCAACGGCAGATCAACAAACGACCAAATCTTTACTATACGGCAAATCCTCCAAAAATGCCATGAATACCAGGTCCCGACACATCACTTGTTCATCGACTTTAAAGCCGCATATGACACGCTGGACCGTGTGGAGCTATGGAAAATGATGGACGAGAACAGCTTCCCTGGGAAGCTGACAAGACTGATTAAGGCTACGATGGATGGTCTAAGGTGTTGGGTCAAAATTTCGGGCGGCCTCTCCGGTCCGTTTGAAACACAGGGAACTAAAACAAGTCGATGGGTTGTTCTGCCTGCTGTTCAATATAGCGCTGGAAGGTATAATACGACGAGCGAGGTTCAACATGTGGGGCGCGATTTTCACGAGGTCCGGACAGTTCGTGTGCTTCACTGACGACGTGGACATAATCGGTAGAAACAAGGAGACGGTAGCAGATCTGTATACCCGACTGAAGCGCGAAGCAGGACGAATAGGACTGAAGATAAATGTATCTAAGACGAAGTACATGCTGGCTGGCGAAACCGATCGCGATAGGGAACGCTTGGGCAGTAGTATTACGATCGACGGCGACGAGTTCGAGGTGGTTGACGAGTTCATCTCTCTAGGCTCATTGGTGACTGCGGACAATAACAGCAGCCGGGAGATCAGAAGGCGTATTATCTCTGGAAGTCGTGCTTACTATGGGCTCCACAAAACTTTAGAATCCAGGAAGCTTCACCACCGCACGAAATGCACCATGTACAACACACTGATTAGACCGATGGTTCTCTACGGGCACGAAAAGTGGACAATGTTCGAGGAGGATCAGCAAGCACTGGAAGTCTCCGAAAGAAGGGTGCTGAGAACGATCTTCGGTGGTGTGCAGGAGGATGGCGTGTGGAGGAGAAGGATGAACCACGAACATGCGCGACTCTATGGTGAGCCAAGTATCCGGAAAGTAGCTCAAGCTGGAAGGGTACGGTGGGTGGGGCATGTTGTGAGGAGGTCGGACAACAACCCCACCAAGTTGGTTTTCACCTCCAAACCGGCAGGTACAAGACGGATAGGAGCGCAGCGTTCCCGGTGGCTGGACCAAGTGGAGCAGAACCTGGCGAGTATCGGGCACCTGAGAGGTTGGAGACAAGCAGCAACTGACCGAGTGACGTGGCGGAATATTGTAGAACAGATTAAATCATGATAATATGATGTAGAATCAGGAAATAATAATATACAGTAAAAGTTTGCAGTCACTCAAACTCGTTCCGTTTTTGTTGTCGAACAGCTTATCAACGTTTCCTTCTTCTTCTTAGTCATTATCTCCGCCGGTCGGCCGCTACCGGCCTTCCGCTCCACGCTCAGAGATGCCACTCAGATTCCGGTTAACGGTACTCACGGACACGCTTTCGTCTCGAAAGCGATGACCATGCGTTTCGTAAAACCGTACAACACGCTCTCGGAGTGCTTGCTGTTTCGTCGCCATCTTCGATTGAACTGACAGTACCCGAGCGAAATGAAACATGCCACCCATTTCTAGGGAGTCCAGAGAGCAATTCACTTGGAGAGCAAAAAATTAACGCTCTTAACTTTTAGGGGGGGGGGGGGGGGGGGTAAGGGTTTCACCGTAAAAAATCAGTTTATTGCCAATTTTTTTAGAAAGATGAGTGAAGCGAGTTGATCAAAACTTTTGTACATTATACTACACTATCTCAATAACATTCTGTAATTTTTTCATGCAAAATTACAGAATGTTATTGAAATGGTGTAGTACAATATACAAATTTCCATAGAATAATTTGACAAAAAACTTATTTTTTTTATGCTGGAAACCTTACCCCCCCCCTTAATTACAGAAAGGTATTGAAATCATTCTCATTTTCTATTGAACACCCGTTACTTGAACTCGTCTGAATGTCAGCAAATGATGTGTATTTACAATTAACGACAATTTCATTTTATTATGATTTTGTCATTGCATTTTCTGAGTAAAGGGGCTGCTTTGTGGAATAACGATGTACGCAGGCGAAAAGACTTAATTAAACGCTTCAGCAAAAAGTAAACTCTCTCTTGATGTCGCGAAAAAATATTTCAGATTTCCATTTTAATGAAAAGTTAAGATTAGCTGTGATTAGTTTTTCGTAACATCCGACATACTACATAACCCTCCTCACGTTACTCGTTGAATCACTACAATCACAGAACACTCTCCAGAAACATATGGCCTAATATTTCAATCGCTGACAGCACACAGTATTTGTGCACCCTCTCCTATGAAATTAGTGCCATGCATCACAGTCATTAGGTGCTGATGTTGGCGCTTTAACCCAGCAGCGTCGCGCTTAGTATAGACGATTCGAACGCAAATGTAACAAACAGCAAAGCACTGCATCACACCGACAAGCAAGGTATCAACACCTGGTGAAAGACCGTCGATTTGCTGTACATCGACACTTGGCACAGTTACCAGTATGTAAACCATGATGTTGCTTATGTTCTTGTCTCTTTCACTATCCACCGAATCGGACGTGTGTATCAGAGAGTCGAACTATAGTAGATCGTGAAAAGTTTTTGATGACAGCAGGGCGAAACAGGAAGAGTCCGCCGACTGCGACCCATAAATCAGACTAGCAGTCACAAAGGTATTCCCAGTGCTCCCTTATGCGTCCTAGCCATTTGAACCCATTAGTCAGGGTAGCGGTTGCTATCACTATTTAACCTATTGCTTCAACTGGCAGAATGAAAAGATATGTGTGCGAATCAAATTTTCGTTTAGCTCTTGCACGAATTTTATGCATTTTTCACTGAATAATGAAAAAAAAGATGAATCATTTGATTTGTAACTGTTTTAATAGTGTAAAACTGTTTTAACTTGTAAATGTTATCCTCACAGCTTTTTGCAAACTGATACAAACAATCTCGGTCATTGGATTCCCCGAAGAAATATATTCAATGAAACGTTGGACGTCCGTCATCTAGGGTAAAATGCATATTTTTACCATACTAAGGAGGGTCCCTCACTAAATCATTATTTACTCGGCCCACAATCAATGGAACGGGCACTAATAAATTCTCGTGCTTGAGCGCAACGAAAACTCGAATCGAAAGCTTCTATTGTTGAGCTACCCTTTGACTGAATGCGTTGAACAAAGATGGCAGACGCTGCTCTAACCAACGGCTTCAAATGGATAGGGTGATAATAGAAACATCGCGAAAATTGGCTCATCACCCTATATCCAATTTGTAAAGCAAAAACAAAACTAAACATGTTCGCGTAATCTGAATTACAACCAGCCCGCAAACCCATCACAACTCCGGAACAAATCAGCGGATCTAAGTTATGTTGTGATGGCATAACCTAAATGCTAATTTCCATTTCGAATTAAATCGCCTTTTCCTTGTCCCCCTCGGTGCATCTGGTAGCACCGCAAGAACACGTTAAACTAATCGACGTCGGTCGAGTTAACTTTGGCACAGCAGCAATGTGGTCCAAACGCAAAATTCCACTATTATTTTATTAAACTTTTTATAGCGATAATTTACGAGCGACGATGCCAAAGGTGATACTACTATTCGTTGCTGTTTCTGCTGCTGCTGCAGTTTCTTGACGGGGCGAAGCCCAACTTCTTGCTACTGTTGGTCCCACGCTATTTACCACCAGGCCATATCCTCGCAAGCAGCAGTTGGTTGGTAAACTTAGCCACCCTCGCTCGGCAATAGTTATAGCCTCGGGCCGCCGTGTGCAGGTTGCGAAATTGCGCAAGCTGGGCTCATTCGAGCGCATCCCATCTACCAGGATGCCAGTAACTGTATCAAATCACTAGCTAGAGCAGAAAGGTGCACTGGCGGCGGTCGTGACGAGGGTGGTGGTACACACCAGTTTGGTTGTGTATTATGAGAACAGTTGTGTTCTATTTACGGGGAAGTTTTAAGGGGTTGTTGGTGATTATATTGGTTAAAGCATCACATAAAACTACTGGCTAACCAAAGGCAAGGCAAGGTGGATCTCGATTCGTTCGATGTTTATTTAATAAATATGGAGTCAGTGTCAGTGATGTCAAACGTGTGTCAATATAACCTAATACTGGTGTTTTTCACTGTTTTAGTTAAAACATCATAGCACTACAAACATATTTCGGAATGTTAACCACATAGTACGGAAAACTTCACAGTCCATTTTGTAGTATAGGTACAGGACAAAGCAAAATAATAGAAGTTTCATAACAGACAGGCATATAACATACACATACAAAAAAACTGCTAAGTTTGGAACAATTAAGTACTGCCGATTGTGGGGGTTTGCCCGCCCTACAATTACCGACAATGCACAGTGGTCAAGAATGCTAAATAGGCAGGAATTTTGACTTTTTACTAAAACTAAACAACGTAGCCCTATTATGTCTTTGGGACAGTTATCGTAGCTTGTGAGCCCATTTTTTGTTTAAATAAAATTGTAGTTTTAATTTTACCAAAATAAAAAATTCATGAAAAAAATCACGATTTCGTCAACTGAGCGATTTACGAAAATTGTGTCCAAATTCCTGAAATTATGGATAATAATCCTTGCAATTTTTGGTTGGATTACTGTGATTTTTCCCTTGACATGTTTAGGTTTCGTTATGATTTTTGCTCACACTTTGGGGATACACTGGTTTGTAGTATATCAACTAAAACGACGGTCATGATTTCAAGAGCTTAATCGTGATTTTTGTAATTTCTCATCACGTTACTGTAATATTTTATTCATGAGTTTAATACCGGATTTTCTGGCAGAGTGCACGATTTATGTTCATGATTGCAGGGTTTTAGTCACAATATTCATAATTTATATTTACGTTTTCGAGACATTTTATTCACGAGTTTCGTGTTAAATTTTTTTGGCAGGGTAGTAATACTTATGTTCATGATTTCAGGATTTCAGTCACGATTTCCGTAACTTCTACGTTATCGTGATATTCTAGTCACACGTAGAGTGATTTATGTTCATGATTTCAAGATCTTAGTCACGTTTTCGTAACTTATATGCACGTTATCATAATATTTTATTCGTGAGCTCACGTTCGAATTTGACACGTGCAGTAATGTGACTACTGTGTATGTTTATTCACTGTTGGATTTTTTATTAGGAGTAACGTGACGATATGATTTGGTTCATAAAACCTTATTTTGTGAACTACATCATCAACAAGATTCGTGGCTCTATAATATATTTTTAATACGCAGTGTAGTTTTCGTTTTCTGTCCAGACATCACATTGAACCTCATCGAATGAATAATGATGTTCGAGGTCCTAATAGTTTTCTTATATCTGCTGCTCGTATATATTACTAGTCGTTATAAGCTGTACATGAATATATGACATTTCACGACAAAACCCAAATTTTGTGAACATTTCAAGACCACCATTATATGAAATAGAAAATGATTATGGATGTCTTCTAAATATCATAAGCACTCAAGATAGATCGCGAATCATGTGCTACGAGCCATGAACCAGTTCACAAATCCATGAATAAAATTTTCTGATTTTGTGAACTATTTTACGAGCACGAATGGTCAGTCGTGAAAATTGTACTAGGAATCATGAACTAGTTCACGAACACATGAACGATATTTTATTGATTTTGTGAAATAGTTCACGACCACACATGGTCAGGTGTGACTGTTATATTAGGAATCATGAATCAGTTAACGTTTATATGAATAAGATTTCTTGATATTGTGAACTATCGCTGTGAAGTCGCTAGGAATCATAAATTAGTTAACGTATACATAAATAATATTTTTCGATTTTGTGAATTATTACATGAGGTCGAATGGAAAGTCGTGACTATTATACTAGGAATCATGAACTAGTTCACTAAGATATAAAAATTATGCATGGTTTTGTGAACTAATTCATGATCATGAATGGTGAGTTGTAAATAATTCGGTAGAAATCAAGAATCAGTTCACGTATGCATGAATAACATTGTGTGATTTTGTGAACTATTTCACGAGCACGGATATTGAATCGTGATTATTATATTTGGAAACATGAAGTCATGAGTAATATTCCGGGTTTCGTGAAATAGTTCATGCGTAAATATGTTTTCCAAAAGCTAAGATTCTATCTTTGGTTTTATGAACAATGTTAATTAAGTTGTGAACAAGTTCATGTACAGAAATCGATTTAGTAATGGTATGACGGAAACCGTGACTGAAATTCACAAAACAAAAATCAAATATCTTTACAAATAAAAGTGTTATTTAGGCGTTACTGACTGAAAATGCAGCATAATTATAAAACACATGATTTTGTTCATGGTCCTGTTATCGTAACGTAAAAACGTGATTGTTCCTGAATTCATGGTGCTTTATTCACGTTTTTGGGAACAATATTTTACGTGTAGGTAAAGCCATACAACCTTCAGTGAAGATGTAGAACGACTAACTTCTCGTAAGGGTTATCCGTCAGAATCACTCACTACAATTGCAGACGGGTTCAGATGCTAGAAGAAAGCGAGTTCTTCCATACCACTAGAGCTCCCGGTCATGTCGCCATGGAATGTATTGTCTAGTAGATGTTAGCGTTATTTTTTAAATTGGTACAACTGAATGTATGGATGGTGCTAGGACGGAGGGTAAAGATTTCCGGATGTGCCCTATTATTCATGATCGCGCGAAGACGAGCGTTTGTGGGTTCGCGTTTCAGACCGCGTTTGTAACTTCGTAAGTAGTAAAACGTTCACCTTATTACCGGAGTGTTATCAAGTTTGCACGATTGCGGGCGTAGGTATGCGTGGATAATCGCGAAGGGCTTAAGCGTTCGTATGTTAACATGTTTGTTGCGTGTATGAATTCGATTTTGTAACCGGGCCGACATTTCGATGCTTTTTAGTTACTTCCTATCGTTAGAGTTCCAGGTCCTTTCGCCATGGAACATGTTGTCTACTAGATATGAGAGCTTTCTTTTTTATTTCTTCCAATTGAAGGCATGAATCCGGTTGTGCAACGTCCGGGTATGTGCTCTGGTCACTAGATTCTGCTTCATCGTTCTCTTCGGCTGTGTCAAGGTAGATTTCATACAACAATTTTATCTGGCCACAATACGCGGTGTTGTCCACTGCAAATTCTAGTTTGTTTTCTGCGACAAATTCGTATGAAAACTGATGATCTGGCAAGAAATTTGCAGCTTCACAATCATAATCAAGCTTTTCAGCACAAACAAATCAATAGACTCGAAGCTGAAGAAACAGGAGCTTCTTGAGAAATGTATAGTACTTGTTTTTGTGGCCCAATGCGTTAACATAACTGAGCCATAGATCTTATAAAGTTGTGAAAATAAAAAGAAATAACTTCTCAATACCCTCGTCGGGTCTTATGAACACAGTTTGCTGCTGCATGTTGTGTTCTTCTTTCTTGACGGTGAAGCTGCGTTGTTCACAGTACTGCACTGGAGATCAATCAATTCCTCTTGCTTTCTTGCTGTTCACTGTCGAATGTTCTTCTTTGCCTTTTGTTCATGTGTGCATCCCTCCTCTTCGTCGTTCTTTTTTGTGTGGTTCAACTGGAACTGTAGAACTTGGTTCTTGGAAAGGCTCTCTGTCAATAGCACTTATTACAATTGCAGACGAGTCGGAAAATGTGGGTAACATAAAACACTGCGTAAGTGCAATTGCAGCGGGTCGTGATCCACACAACCGGAATATCGAGTGTGCGAGATAACGTCTCTATGGCCGTGCTTGACACTGCGTTCATAAATTTATAAGTGCTAAAACGTTCACTTAACCTTCTTTAGGTGTTGGGGTCAATATGACCCCAAATGAACTTTAGAAATGCGATAACTTTTTAAGTTTTGCACCTAGAATTTCTTGACTGTTCCTCTTTAATGGAGAGCAACGATTCTCAATAGAGTTCAAAATGTTGGCTCATTCCTGAAGGGCAGTACAAAAATGTGGTCAATTAATGAAACTGATCCCAAAAATTTGTAATTTGCTTGAAAGTTTATATAAAATCCCATCTAAAAACTCTGATGTCAATACTGACCCTGGATTCTATGTGAAAATCGACCGGAAGATCCGGAACAAGTAGCCAAAAAGTAGCCAGTTATACGGATGTTCCTGATCTTCCGGAATCGTAATCCGGGACATCCTAGATCGGTCGTATCATGTCCAAATATTTAATTTTTATTGAATTTAATATATACATTCTCATTTTGGTTTTTTTTGTGTTTATAATTAGTATTCTGTCAATAAACCTGTGATTTATGATGACATTTCCGCATACTTCTATTGATGCCAAACATGATCTCATTCGGCACCGCTTACCACTGACCAACTAGGTTAAAAATGGTAATATTTACCAGAAACTGAAAATTTAAACTCTAACAAACAATTTAGGTGCCAGTTCATATAGATTTGGTTGAAAATGTGTCTTAAAACTGAGTTCGAAACCGAGGTTAATATGACCCGCTAACACCTTATTCGTTACAAAAAGTTGACATCTAAAGAAGGTTAATCACCAGGGTGCTTTCATGTTTGCGAAATCGCGGGTGTAGATTAGCGGAGGTGAACGTGAAAGGTTCGAGCGTTTGTACGTGAACGAGTTTGATCGCATGACCGTTTGCATATCGTGTGTGCTACAGTGTACGTAACTTCGCGTGTATAAATCCAAAAATATAACCGTATGATTATTTGCATATTCGTGTAGGATCTTGAATTTTCGCGCGGACTGCGAATCTGATGTTTAGTTTTGAGTATACGGTTCGGATGTTAGAAAAGAGTAATTTCCATGATATCATTAGAGTTCCCGAAAATGTTGCCGTGAAACTTGTTGTCTAGTTTATATGAGCGTCATATATTTTTTTTAAGCATGGTCTAACTAAAGGCATGCGCCACGCCGCCGCCGCCGGTAAATTTTAACAAATGCCGACGCCGAACGGTAAACCGGCGGCGCGCCGCCGACGCATTTTTCTCACGCCGACAATTCGCGAACTCGAAAATCATTGACTCATAATTTTATCTACAAATCTAGGAACATTGTCTATGGTCCAAATATACGACATTAACTGATTCATGATTTATCACATATTCATCTTTATTTGGTATTAGTGGTTGTGAATTAGATCACAAAATTAACAAATTCTTGATATTTTCTCGAAAATCATTACACGACATTCGGAATATAATTCATGGATCCATTCTTGCTTTGCAAACAATTATAAGGAACTCAGACTATTATTCATGGATTATTCGCTCTGCTCTTTGGTTTTGAAATTTCTATGTGAGCTATTGTGCACAATTGCTAGCAACCAGTCTCATAGGCGCGAGCATTAGATACAAGGAAACTACTAGGATCTGTAACCCTGTTATTCTTTTGCTAAGATTCAGTGTAATGTTTGAAATCAATTGAAACTGCACTGAGGAACAAAAATACATTACATTGCCACAATTCATGTCCATGAAATAATTAAGAAGACTATAAGACACGTGACTCTGTGTAAAAAATCCGACGGTAAGCTCAAGACTAAAATATTACGATAACACGAAGAGAATTTACGAAAATCGTTGCACATCGTTTAATTCTTGACTTTTTTAGTCAATAAAGTTAATACAAATTAATGTATCATCAAGTTATCATAAACATATTAAACATACTCAGACACAACCACCGACTAAACATTTGAGTATAATGCCATCTTTTTTGCGTGAACTAGTTTTGTGAAAACACAAAAAATATTTTCAATACGAGGTTTATTTATCATTGATTGACTAGTGGCCAATTTTGATTTTTTTTTCTCGAGGAATAGTTGGGCAGTGATCTTGACTTTTCGCGATGCTGGTGTACTGATGTGGCGATGCAGAGGGTAAGAGGCCCAACTCCGCTAGCGAATGACGGATCCCAATAGTAGCATGTCTGTAATAACATACGTACATGGAACTATTGAGATCCAGAGCTACAGGTCCAAAGCCCTGGTAAAGGAGGATGGTTGTGATGATCCGGGCCGAGATCACCACGTAAAGCAAGGTAGGGCATAACCCCAATTCCAAGGCGTGAAGCGACCCGTGCCGAGGGATGAGTGATCGAGGGGGTGAAAAAGATGCTCGATCGTTAACGGAGCCTGTGGGGTACCTGGGCAACCCCCACAGTAAGCGTCCCTTACCACGCTAATGCGGAGCTCTGGCGTGGCGGACATATACTTCTCGCGCTACTCGTGGGAATTTTCATGGAGCAAAATAAAAATAAAAATAAGCAGACGGAGGTGCCAAACCCCTTCGCAAGAGGTGGTTTGGCGAGGTCTCCCCCCCGTGGGGAGAGTAGTGGAACGATGAGTGCTGTACTCGAAAGCACCAGTGACCCCCCAGCAGCGGTAGGCAATACCCCTACCAATGCATCGGAGGGGCCAATAGCTGCGATGCGCAAAGTAGCGAAGCAACTCGATGCTATAATCGACTTCGCTAGCGCAAAGCAGAACATAGCCAAGGAGTTGAAGTTGAGCCTTCTGGAGCTCCGGAAAGCTGTTCGTGTCGCAAGACAGGAACAGCAGGCATATGTTGAGAGGGTGGAATGTCGGGAGAGGCCCGACAGAGAAACCCAGACAGTGGCCTCCAATAGGGAGGAAAGAGAGAAGGTTAATAGAGGCTCACAGACAGTGGCCTTTACCTTCTATGGAGCAGCCACGTCGATCGGAGCGGCGACCGAGTTCCCCTCGAAGGGAAAGGGAAAGGGCAATCGCAAGACGGCATCGAATGCGAAGCGCCCTAGGAAGTCGCCAGGAGAGGGTGCCAAAACCGACACCACTCGGCGTGCAACCGTCAAGGTCAAACGCCGCCTGGGGGAGGTAAGCGAGGGCGAGAGTGACCTCGCTGTTGAGAGCGATGGTACCAGCAACCCGGCACGACCGGGGCAGGGGGGCTCAAACCCCTGGACGCTGGTTACCAAGAAAAAGCCGGCACCGAAACCGGAGGTACCGCGGCCTGCGAGGAAGGCCAAGGACAGAGGCGAAGCCTTGTGGTTAAAAACCGACAAGGACAAATACGCCGATGTCCTTAAATCGATGAAAGCGGCCGAAAGCCTCTCGGCCCTTGGGCAGGATGTGCGTAGCGTAAGACGCACCAACACGGGAGAGATGCTCCTGGTGTTGAAGCGAGGCGCACAATCAAGTGCAATATACAAGGCCTTGGCCCAAGAGGTCCTTGGTGAGGGCGCCCAAATCAGGTCGCTAGGTGCGGAAACAACTCTCCAGTGCAAACACTTGGACGAGTTCGCGACCGCAGAAGACGTCGCCGCAGCCGTCAAGGAGCAATGCGGCGTCACAATCGAGCGGGCCTCTGTGCGATTGAGGGACGGACCCTCTGGCACCCAAGTAGCCTACCTCAGGCTACTCAATGCGGATGCCAAAAAGGTAACCGAGAAAGGGAAGCTGAAGATCGGCTGGTCGGTATGCCCTATCAGTATACCCCAGCCGCCTTCAGTGGACAGGTGCTATCGGTGCCTAGAATCCGGCCATAAAGCTTACGAATGCAAAGGCCTAGACAGGAGTAAGCTATGTCGTAGATGCGGCGAGGAGGGGCATAAAGAGCGGGGGTGCACTAAGGCATATAAGTGCCTTATCTGCACCTCTAAGAAGCAAGCCCATAAACATGCTATGGGCGGACCTTCGTGTCCCTTCGGCGAGTTAAATAAGAAGAAGCCGTGAGAGTCACACAGCTAAATCTTAACCATTGTGCAGCAGCCCAACAGCTGCTGTGGCAGTCGGTCTCGGAGTCGAGGACAGATGTCGCCCTCTTATCAGACCCGTACAGCATCCCTGCCGGCAACGGCAATTGGGTGTCGGACGGGTCTGGAATGGTGGCAATCTGTACAACGGGAAGGTTCCCGGTTCAAGAGGTAATACACCCCTCCGCCGAGGGTGTGGCGATTGCCAAGATCAATGGTGTGTTCTATTGCAGCTGCTACGCCCCACCAAGGTGGCCAATAGAACAGTTCTACCAGATGATCGACAGGCTCTCGTCGGACCTCGTGGGCCGGAAACCGGTAGTAATAGCGGGAGACTTCAACGCTTGGGCAGTGGAGTGGGGCAGCCGCTGTACAAATAGCAGGGGTCAAGCGCTAATGGAAGCGTTTGCGAAACTCGATACTGTGCTAGCTAATGATGGCTCCGCTAGTACATTCCGTAGAAACGGAGTGGAGGCGTGGATTGATTTGACCTTTGCCAGCCCGAGTCTGGCTCCAGGCATGGAATGGAGGGTAGACGAAGGCTACACCCATAGTGATCATTTAGCAATCCGCTTTAAGATCAACTATGGTGTGCAGCATCCGAGGGCGGGAGATCCCTGTCAGGTAAGCGGGTGGAAGTCCAATCACTTCGACAGCGAAGCCTTCACCGCGGCCCTGGGACTGGAGGCCAACACCGACAGTCTAAGCGGGGATGCGCTGGTAGCTGTTCTATCACGCGCGTGCGACGCCACTATGCCGAGAAAAACACTGCCAAGAAACGGCAGATGCCCGGTATACTGGTGGAGTGCCGAGATTGCAGCTCTACGGTCAGCCTGCCTCAGAGCTAGACGTAGGATGCAAAGAGCTCGCACCGAGGATGCAAGAGAGAACCGCCGTGAAGTGTTTCGAGCTGCGAAATTAGCCCTTAACAAGGCTATTAAAAGCAGCAAGAGAGCGTGTTTCGACAACCTGTGTGAGAGTGCCAACGCGAATCCGTGGGGCGACGCCTACCGGATTGTGATGGCCAAGACCAAAGGGGGCTCCTCACCCCCTGAACGGTCTCCGGACCGGTTGGCAACGATTATCGAAGTACTCTTCCCGTCTCGAGCCACAAGCCCCTGGCCACCTGCACTACGAGACAGTGCGGGCACGGTCGAAATGGTGGCTCCAGCGACGAACGAAGAACTACTCGCAGTGGCTAAATCCCTAGCAATGAACAAAGCTCCAGGGCCGGATGGAGTCCCGAACAACGCTCTCAAGGCAGCGATCATAGCGAACCCGAACATGTTCAGGCTAGCTATGCAGAGATGCCTTGACGAGTGCCGTTTCCCCGATAGATGGAAAAGGCAGAAACTGGTGCTGTTGCCGAAGCCCGGGAAGCCGCCAGGCGACCCATCGGCGTACAGACCAATCTGTCTGATAGACACGACTGGCAAACTGCTTGAGAGGATCATCCTCAACAGGCTCACCCCGTACGCGGAAGGTACGGACGGTCTGTCAAGCAACCAGTTTGGCTTTCGGAAGGGTAAGTCCACAGTGGACGCTCTCAACTCAGTGATAAATACTGCCGAGATAGCGATCCAACGAAAAAGGCGAGGTATTCGATACTGTGCGTTAGTGACACTTGACGTGAAGAATGCATTCAACAGCGCAAGCTGGGATGCCATCGCGCTCTCGTTACACCGGCTTAGCCTACCGGTGGGTCTGTACCGGATCCTGGAAAGTTACTTCCAAAACCGCGTACTGCTATACGAGACCGATGCCGGTCAGAAAAGGGTTCCGATTACCGCCGGAGTCCCGCAGGGCTCGATCCTAGGCCCGGTGCTATGGAACCTCATGTATGACGGGGTTCTGAGACTGAAGTTCCCTCCTGGGGTCAAGATCGTCGGCTTTGCCGACGACGTAACCTTGGAGGTCTACGGGGAGTCAATTCCTGAGGTAGAACTAACCGCAGAACACGCGATTAGCACGGTGGAGGAATGGATGAGCGCGAGAGGCCTGGAGCTCGCTCATCATAAGACGGAGGTAGTTATCGTCAACAACCGCAAGTCGGCACAACATGCAGTTATCCATGTGGGAGAAGTCGCGATCACTTCACAGCGAAGTCTGAAGTCTCTCGGAGTCATTATAGACGACAAGCTGACCTTCGGCAGCCATGTCGACTATACGTGCAAGAGAGCGTCGACTGCTGTTGCGGCACTATCGAGAATGATGTCCAACAGCTCAAAGGTGTGCGCCAGTAGACGTAGGTTACTGGCAGGCGTTGCCGTATCTATCCTCAGGTACGGCGGCCCGTCATGGTCAAGAGCACTGAGGGTAACCAGTTACCTACAGAAACTGGAGAGCACCTACCGCGTGATGTGCCTCAGAGTGATATCTGCCTACCGCACGGTATCACACGATGCATCCTGCGTGATAGCGAGCATGATGCCAGTCGGGCTGGTCATTCGGGAAGATGAGGAGTGCTTTGAGCTACGTGGAAATAGGGGAGCCCGCGAGCGCACCAGGGTGACCTCGGTGGCAGCGTGAGTGGGACAACTCCTCGAAAGGTAGGTGGACCCACCGGCTGATACCTAGCATATCGAGCTGGGTGGGAAGACCCCATGGGGAAGTTCACTTCCACCTGACACAATTCCTGTCAGGCCATGGCTGTTTCCGTCAGTACCTCCACAGGTTCGGGCACGCGGAGGTCCCAGTCTGCCCGGACTGCCCAGGTGTAGATGAAACTGCCGAACACATACTGTTCGTATGTCATCGGTTCGACGTCGAAAGAAGAGCAATGCTTGACGTCTGTGGCTGGGACACAACCCCGGATACCCTTATCCAGCGGATGTGTCAAACGGTGGAGAAGTGGAACGCAGTCTCGGCTGCTACCATCCAGATTGCCAGTAGGCTACAGGTAATCTGGCGAACCGAGCAACAGACGGCGGGCACGGCTAACTAGTGATTGGTTAGCTGGAGCGAAAAAGGCCAAGCGCAAAATAAGAGAGTGAATGGTCTGTTCATGCCGAGGTAGGTTGGCGCAGCGAATGGCAACCGCGTAAGGGGTAAACCCAGCCACCCCGAAGCAAGACAGAAGAGTGAGTGTATAGGCGTATAAGTGGACTGCCTCATGCCAAGACGGGAGGGTCGTAGCGTAGTATGTTGGAACTAAGCTATCGATGCCTCATGGCGTGGCAGAGGAGTGAAAGGGTGAGCATCCAAGTCAGTCTCACACTGCATGTTAAGGGTGAGCATAAAAGTCAGCCTCACAGGTTGGTAGCAAGCAAGGAATGAAAAAGGTGAGCACAAAAGTCAGCCTCGCATGGTATGTCAGAAGTGGGGCCTAAGAAAAATGTCCCACATGGGATGCCAGAGGGAGTGACAAAGGTACAATAGAGTGGCACGATTGAGAGTGAATCAGGTGATAGGGTGAGCACCCAAGTCAGCCTCACATGTATGGGTAGGGCGAGCACAAAAGTAAGCCTAGCAAGGAATGAGTAAGGTGAGCACACAAGTCAGCCTCGCATGGAACGTAAAAGGTGAGCACAAAAGTCAGCCTCATGTGGGAGTGTTTGAGAGTGAATTAAAGTGCGATTGAGAGAGCACCCAAGTAAGCCTCATACAGGATGTATGAACGCGTGAGTGAGAGTGAATGAGTACATTTAGTACAGCCATCCCCCCAGAAGTAATACCGAGAGGTAGTTCCTGGGAGGAATGATGGCGGAGCCCAATGGAGTTTAGTCGGTATTAATGGCTGGTCACCATTCGAGTCCGACACGCCCCCAGTGCACCCCGTGTGGTAGATTGGACCCTACCGTTAGCACGTGTACTGGGCTAGGACATAAAGGTCTTCTCCATTGTAAAAAAAAAAAAAAAAAAAAAAAAAAAGAGGGTAAGAGGCCCTTAACAAGGCCATTAAAAGCAGCAAGAGAGCGTGTTTCTTCAACCTGCGTGAGAGTGCCAATGCGAATCCGTGGGGTGACGCCTACAGAATCGTGATGGCCAAGACCAAAGGGGGCTCTTCACCCCCAGAACGGTCTCCGAACCGGTTGGTGACGATTGTCAAAGCACTCTTCCCGTCTCGAGCCACAAGCCCCTGGCCACTGCACCAGGAGACAGTGCGAGCGCGGCCGAAATGGTGGCTCCGGTGACGAATGAAGAACTACTCGCAGTGGCTCATTCCCTAGCAATGAACAAAGTTCCAGGGCCGGATGGAGTTCCAAACAGCGCTCTCAAGGCAGCGATCATAGCGAACCTGAACATGTTCAGGCTAGCTATGCTGAGATGCCGCTTCCGCGATAGATGGAAAAGGCAGAAATTGGTGCTGTTGCCGAAGCCCGGGAAGCCGCCAGGCGACCCATCGGCGTACAGACCAATCTGTCTGATCGACAAGACTGGCAAATTGCTTGAGAGGATCATCCTCAACAGGCTAACCCCGTACTCAGAAGGCACGGACGGCCTGTCAAGCAACCAGTTTGGCTTTCGGGAGGGTAAGTCCACGGTGGACTCTATCAACTCAGTGATAAAGACTGCCGAGATAGCGATCCAACGAAAAAGGGGAGGCATTCGATACTGTGCGTTAGTGACACTTGACGTGAAAAACGCATGCAACAGCGCAAAAAGGGATACCATCGCGCTCTCGCTACACCGGCTTAACCTACCGGTGGGTCTGTACCGGATCCTGGAAAGCTACTTCCAGAACCGCGTACTGTTATACTGTTCTGAGACTGAAATTCCCTCCTGGGGTCAAGATCGTCGGCTTTGCCAAAGACGTAACCTTGGAGGTCCACGGGGAGTCAATCCCTTAGGTAGAACTAACCGCAGAACACGCGATCAATACGGTGGAGGAATGGATGAGCGCAAGAACCCTGGAGCTCGCTCAGCATAAGACGGAGGTAGTTATCGTCAACAACCGCAAGTCGGCACAACATCCATGTTGGAGAAGTCGTGATCACCTCACAGCGGAGTCTGAATTCTCTCCGAGTCATTATAGACGATAAGCTGACCTTCGGCAGCCACGTCGACTATACATGCAAGAAAGCGTCGACTACTGTTGCGGCACTATCGAGGATGATATCCAACAGCTCAAAGGTGTGCGCCAGTAGACGTAGGTTACTGGCAGGCGTTGCCGTATCTATCCGCAGGTACGGCGGCCCGTCATGATCAAGAGCACTGAGGGTAACCAGTTACCTATAGAAACTGGAGAGCACCTACCGCGTGATGTGCCTCAGAGTGATATCTGCTTACCGCACGGTATCACACGATGCATCCTGCGTGATAGCGAGCATGATGCCAGTCGGGCTGGTCATCCGGGAAGATGGGGAGTTCTTCGAACTACGTGGAAATAGAGGAGCCCGCGAGCGCACCAGGGTGACCTCGGTCTTCAGATGGCAGTGTGAGTGGGATAACTCCTCGAAAGGTAGGTGGACCCACCGGCTGATACCTAACATATCGAACTGGGTGGGCAGACCCCATGGGGAAGTTCACTTCCATCTGACACAATTCCTGTCAGAAAAATAAAAAAATAGATCTGGTTGCAAGAATTACATTTTGTGCAATGTGTTCAACAGATGTCGGTAGTACAGCGTGGGCGATGATTTTTTTTAGAATTTTCTTCAAGTTGTAACGTCTGTTTGTATGTGCTGCGAAGTCTGTTACAAGAGAAACCGACAATTTGGGAAAGGAATTGTACTGCAGGATTTTTTTTAGGTACATTGGCGTCAATATTCGCCACGCCGACACACGCCGGCGCGCCGCCGCCGTTAGGGTCCAACGGCGTGACGCCGCCAACGCCGCCGGCCAAATATCTTGCTTACGCCGCCGCCGATTAAAAATGCATCGGCGCACACCTCTATTTTTAACTACAATGGCAGACGAGACGGGAAATGTCACCCACTAAAACACTGCTTAAGGTCAATTGCAGCGGGCTATATGATATTTACTGTACACGGTTCAGATAGGTGCGGGCGTAGGGACTTCACGATCGCGTACATCATCGCGAAGGGCTCGAACGTTTGTGTGATAACGAACGTTTCGAACGTTTGATCGATCGCTAGGGTATTTGTATGTCGCGTGTGCAAGCGTGTATGTAACTTTGCTGTATAAATTCGATTTCATAACCGTGGGTCCATTCACATATTTGCGTGTGTTCTAGGATGATCACGCGCGGGCCGGGAATCCAATACTTAATTTTCGGTGTATAGTTCAGATGCTAGAAGAGAGTAAGTTTCCACGTTAGTAGTAATTCCACATCACTAGAGTTCTCGGTCATGTTTCCATGGAACGTGTTATCTAGTGGATATGAGCGTCATTTTATATTGGTAAGAATTCCGGACATAACCGATTTATGATCGCGCGAACACGGGCATTTGTTGATTCACTACCGCACTGACCGCATTTTTAAATTTACAAGTTCAAAAATGTTCAAAAAAGTCCCTGGGAGTTATCCTGTATGCGAGATCACGGGCGTTGATATGCGTGGATTATCGCGAAGGGCTCGAGCATTTGTATGATAACGTGTTCATCGCTTGCGCTAGCGTGTATGTAATTTCGCGTGCATAAATTAGATTTGTTCAAAAAAAAATTCAAAAAAGTCCCTGGGAGTTATCCTGTTTGCGAGATCACGGGCGTTGGTATGCGTGGATTATCGTGAAGGGCTCGAGCGTTTGTATGATAACGTGTTCATCGCTTGCGCTAGCGTGTATGTAATTTTGCGTGCATAAATTAGATTTTATAACCATTCGCATATTTGAATGATCGTGCGGGAACCGTGAATCTGGTGTTTAATTTTTAGTGTGTAGTACACATGCTAGAAAAAAGTTTCCCCATATCACTAGAATTCCCGGTCATGTCGCCATAGGACGTGTTGTCTAGTGAATACGAGCGTCATTTTTTTGATTGGTAAAACTGAAGGCATGGACCTAGGCTGTTAAGACCGAAGGAAGAGATTTCTGGACGTGACCGATGCATTATCGCGTGAACATGGGCGTTTGTGAGTTCCCGCTTGAGACCGCATTTATAAATTTATTAGTGCTAAGACATTCACTTAATCACCGGGGTATTTCCATTACCGAGACCGCGGGCTTTGGTGTGCGTGGATGATCGCGAAGGTTTTAAACGTTTGTATGTTAACGTGCTGAATGCTAGAAGAGAATGAGATTCCTCATAATCACTAGTGGGTATGAGCGTCATTTTTTTCGATTGGTTCAACTGACAGCATGGACCTATGCTACTAGGGCCAAGGATAAGGACCGTTCGGACGCGACCGATTTACGCTCGTGCGAACACATGTGTTTGTAGGTCCGCGCTTGAGACGGCTTTTATGACTTTATAAATCCAAAAATGTTCTTTCAATCATCGGTGTGTTTTCATGTTTGCGAGATTGCAGGCGTAGTTGTGCGTGGACAAAGCTCAAGCGTTTGTGTATTAACGTGTTCGTCGCGTCTGCTAGCGTATATGTAACTTCGCGCGAATCAATTCGATTTTATAACCGTGTAGCCATTTACATTTTCGCATGTTCTTGAATGATCGATGCTTCATTTTCAGTGTACGGTTCAGATATTAGAAGAGAGTTTATCACTATAGCTCCCGGCCATGTCGCCATGGAACGTGTTGTCTAGTGAGTATGAGCGATTTTTTTTTATTTGGTCCAATTGAAGGCATGAGTCTAGGCTACTAGAACACAGGGTAGAGACTTCCGGACGTGACTGATTTATGATCGCACAAGCAGTGGGTTGTGGAAGGGGGAGGGGAGAGTGGTGTTAAAAATTTCAGCGTGAAAAAACACATGTTTCGCGATTTTTAAAAAAAAATTAGGTGAAACGAATTGATCAAAATTTTTGTACATTATAATGTATCATTTCTATAACATTCTGCAATTTTTCTATGCAAAAATATCGACAATCAACTCGGTGACGAAGCTTTTCGTAGATTGTATCTGGCAAAACACAGCTACTGTGACTCGATGGAGATGTATGGTGAACTACCAAGCGTTCTCATCGTATCCATAGATGTGGGGTGGTGTGTATATTGAAGTGCAGTAATTTTATTTAAGAAAATTGTATTTCCGAAACGTCTTTCGCCGCCAGCTTAATTTGTGTGTTATGTAGAATTAAATTTTCAATTATAAATATAGAAACATGGAGTTTCTAATGTTCATCGAATATTTCGCAATATTTTCCTACAAAATAAAATATGCTTAGCAGTAGAGATGGTCGGGTTCGGGTTTTTGGACCCGAAACCCGGACCCGACCCGAACCCGACGGGTTTCGGGTCGGGTTCGGGTTCTGTAAGTTTAAGCTTCTCGGGTTCGGGTCGGTTTCCGGATTTTCAAATTTGAAATTCTCGGGTTCGGGTCGGGTCCGGGTTTATGAAATTTTTGACTTTCGGGCTTGGGTCGGGTTCGGGTTTTTAAAATTGGAAATTATCGGGGTCGGGTCGGGTTCGGGTTTTGAACAAAACAACCCATCCATTTCATGACACTGTTTGCGTCTATAAACAAAACGCAGTCTTTTTTGTAGTAGTGAATTATACTTCGTAATACGAATGGATGACACATATAACCGTACGAATTGTTAGCACCTCTGAATCGCTAGAATTCGTCGTATTTTCTGGTGCTCAAATATTGTATGAATAAATGCATAAAATTCCGTCTCTTCAGATTCGCAAACTGCCTGAATTATTTAATTTTTTAAACGAACATTCATGAAAGATCATTCAACAATACGAGTTTCACATCTAAAATCTCTTTGCGTATTATTTTTCATGATAATTAGTAATAAACCAAGTCAACAGGAATTTATTGGAAACTATCGGTTAAACTTTCTATAATGGAATATAAATTTCGACAGGTACTTTAAAACCGATACTTAGGCCGCGGCGACTTTTTCTCTACGTAAACGGTTTTGTGGGGTACATTCGTACCCCAGAACTATAATCGCTCTAGTATGTCTAATTTTTATTAAATTTATAATTAAATTGGATAGTTTTATTCCAAAATCATTCGTAAAGTAATCTGTTTAAAAATATTCGTGTTTTGACTATTTAAGTATGTAATATTTCATTTTGTATAGAACAAGTCTTTAAAATACGTCAAAATTCCCTTGTTTCTTCATATTGCTATAACTCCGGTTCCTTTTGAACAATTTTTTTTCAAAAACCGGTCAAAAAGTATTTATTCCAATCCTTTTTGAAAACCAAACGCCAACACAAACGTTAAAAATACAGCAATATGCAGTAACAGAGACGAAACAGGAAGGCGTCGAAGGAATAGGTAGAGCCGGTGCATTGTACGTGTATATAAAGTATGTTCCAGAGCCTGGGCTGCAGAAGATAACGAATCGAATGATGCGTCTTGCATAGTATATACAAATCATATTCACGAATGTATTTTCACTCTTTCATCCGCAAAAGCAAAAATTACGATACCGATCCAAACACATTTTCTAGTTACTTTGCTGTAGTGCTTTGTTATACCAAATAACAGTTACTATTATTCAGCAGAGTTGGAACTTATACAATTTTACACAAGTTTCTCGCTTACTATGTATCAATATTTTGCTTTTAAAAAAATATATAACTTTTTTTTGAATTATGTAAACATGACAAAACACTAACGCTAACGGTTTTGTGGGGTACATTTGTATCCAAAACAAACTTTAAGCAAGCACTGTTAAATTGGTCAAATGAAACAAATAGGTTGTACCTGCCTTCACGGAAGTTTGATAATCAAATTGGTTTATGATAAAGATTTCTTGCAATTAAAATAAACTGTAACGGAAAAATAAGGATTTGGACTCATAAATTTGGTGTCATTATGGCGGCTCAAATTTAAACAGGGCACATTATTTTTTTAAAAGCAGATAGTTTAGGCCAAATTTATTTTCTAGAGACTGTCTTTGTTCCATCAGACCTAATCCTAGCTTCACTTCCGCCAGGTTTCGTTGGTCATGACACTCATATGGTGATGGGATAATAGCACCATTATCAAATCAGTGGTACATATATGATACAAGCACTTTCTGTCAGATTGTTCCCGGGCTGAGCTGTTACATGATCCGGATTCCTTCGTGAAAATACATGAATTTCCACGAACTTAACGAAATGAACGCAAAAATTTTGTGTGTTCTGTTGAAGCCATTAACGGATTTTTAAAAGTTTGGAGTCGTTCCGAGAGCTCCTTTGGAGATGTCGAAGCATCTCTATTGGCGCGCATACCGTATAATCTGAAGCATAAAATAACTTAGATACCCAATCATAGATCGCCCTAACGCTACTGATGGGACATCAAGAACACGTCAGAAAATGATTGATACCCTTCGATACAGGTTTGACCGTTCCAACCAGTAACGTGGGTGACGTCATGTAAACTGTCGAATACAGATTGCCAATTGCCATAGCCTAATTTAATACATGTAATAAATTATACGAAACTGCCTTGCAGAAATGGTTTCTGATAAAAAATCAGAAATTTTGGTTAATTACGACGGGCAAGGTTGTTGGAAACTGTAACCATTAAGCTTTCTGTTTCCTTATTAGTTAGCCGCCGATTTAACTTAATTTCCGGTTAAGATATCAACGATTTATCAAGTTTCTCAGCACGTTACAAATTTGACGTTCAATAATAGTAAATATAAATGCGGATTCTACTCGGCAGTGATTTGTTTTTCCATATGCAGATATAACTCAATGCGTATGGTGCTACTTCAGATTCGAGTGATTCTACTATTCTTAGATGAGTCAAGGATCCAGCTCGGGTGCCTTGAATTAAAAATCTTCGAGATCTTTGGTTGATTCTCCGTATTAGCAAGTTAGATTCGGATCGGGCTTCTCAAATTTTAAATTTTCGGGTTCGGGTCGGGTTTTCAAATTTTAATATTCTCGGGTCGGGTCGGGTTCGGGTTTTACTAAATTTTCATTCTCGGGTACGGGTCGGGTTCGGGTTTTTAAGTTTTAAAATTTTCGGGCTCGGGTCGGGTTCGGGTTTTTCAAATTTTATAATTTCGGGGTCGGGTCGGGTTCGGATTTTTAAATTTTCATGCGCTCGGGTTCGGGTCGGGTTCGGGTTCGAAAAAATTGAAACCCGACCATCTCTACTTAGCAGTTTTCTGTTTTTTCTTGAAACTACATTTGAAAACCTTTTCTTGTTTGAGCTTTTATCAATAAAAATCGGTTCAGCGGTTCAATTATGATTTTTTTAAATTCAGCTGTTGAAATATCACGATTTTTTGAACCAGTCTAACGTGAATTAGGAAATCATTAGGATGTCTCGTAATGACGAAATACAAAAATACGTGTCTAATATTTTTCGATAAGGTACGATTCTACCAAATATTACGAAATTCTGAGAGATCGTATAACTTTGTTTTCATGGAATTACTGTATAAACTTCAAGTAAGTCGGTTCGGTAGCTAGGTTTGTTGGATTTGGTTCAAATTTGGAGAAAATTTTCCTGGTGGGGTTAAGAATTCGATCAGAGTTGGACATACGGTGCCTGTCCCTTTAGGATCCCGAAAAAAACAAAAAATTAACACCGTCAAGCTAACGCATACGAGTATAGTACCAAAAAGAAGTTATAAATAAGGCTTTAACATATATTGATCCACATTTTAAACGAATTGTTTAGATTATATCTTTACTACCGAAATTTTCTTATTAGTAATTCCTTAGCACATCTGTGATATAAAATGACACGCTTGCATATATCAATGGTGGACAAACAGGAACAACTTCAGCTTCGGCACGTCAAAATCGGTGTACTAGGAACAGAAAATAAAAATTGCGACAAACAATCTGTCTACAAGAACATAGAGATTTCATCGAAAATTAACAGAAATTCCTATTTTTATAAATTTAGGAAACAAAAATAATATGAAGGTGTACTTTTTATTTATTTTATTTTTACATGGTGCGACATCTGTACTTGTACAAGTCCAAATCTGTACCTGTCCCTAATAAATCTGTATGTGTGGCAACACTGCTTACCCCTAGTCAAATCCCGAAATGCACTTAGTAAAGCATAGAGATGGAACACGTAATTTTGAATGCAAGCAACGAAGCAAAAACAAACGGAACTTTGTGCTTTGTAGTGACGCAGCGGACCGTTCGGGGAGGAGGGTCAAGATCCATTCTTATTATGCACCAACATGTGCGGCAAGCAGGAAATCCTTAAACTCCCTTCGCCACACCCACACCGGCAGATAAAAAAAGGTGTGCAAACTAGTTACGACCGGCGACGCCTTCTCCTGGTCATTTAGTTCATACAAAAGAATGCACTGCACATTGGTAGCACACCGAGGGGTGGACCAACTTCTATAATTCGCATAATGCATATTTTTTACCACGGATGCAGAGAAAGTGTGCTTCGGGAAACAACGACAAACTTTACCAACTGTGTGACCACCACACAACAGTTGGTTCACTATATACTGCCGTAACACAGCGAAGACACGTTCCACTTTGGTCAAACGGTAACCATTCCAGGGATGTCACTAGCCATTGCTGCGCCATTGCCGCTGTCCTCCACTATGACACAGAACACAACGGTCAACTCATTTTACCTCTAAGACACAACAGGAAAGCGAGGCTACGGGCTACGGTGGTGGAGTTTGTGATGCGGTGCCAGTTTAGAACTCTTCGGCTGTTAACTTTGTTACGTTCCTAGTTGTTGGCACTGACTTTATTCTACCCCCCCCCCCCCCCCTTCCCACCATACTTCAAGCTCACTGCGGAGGGACGGACCGGACTTGGACAACACTCCTCTCAGCCGTTGCCGAGATGTGCTTTTGCAAGTTTGAAAATTAAATAAATATTATTTTGCTACTGACCGGAGCTTCCCGCGTGTTGGTAAGCTGCCTGCCACTGCTGTTGCACTAAAAGTTACGGTTTAATGGCTGTTGTATTATTATTTTCATTCACGGCTGCTACGATTCACGAGGCAGGCGCACGAGCTATATATATATTTGTTCGCTGTACCCTAGAAGAGACATGGGAAAGGTTTCCCACTCGAAGACAATAAAACATGTTCGAGCAGAAACGTGCACCAACTCCAAGGTTGGGTTTGGGAGGGGGGGGGGGGGGGTTCGAGGCAGTTCGTGTACAGTTTAGTCAGCTTGCCCACTTCTCGGGAGGCTATACATTATTGAAGTGGACGGATTTTTGGCAAAATTATCTGTTATTTCGCTGGGTGATTAAGTTCGAAACGGTTTGTACGAAGTTTGTTTTGTATTTGGAGAACCAGGCCAGCAGAATAGAAACTTTCATATACTGTAAGAATTATATTCAGCTGGACAAGTTGTGGGGTCGGATGTTATTTGGAAACTACACAGACAAGTGACATAGTACCGGAAGATCGTTGAACTATTTTAAAAATGATTCAAGTTTTTAGTTGTTGAACTATAGAATATTGATCACCAAGGTATTGTCGAGTTTTTCACATTTATTCTACGTAGGTGTACCTTATCATTTATAATTACGTTAGGCATACGGACGTTTGTTATACGTACGCTAGGCATACTGGACGATAGGCATAAAGGACGACTAGCATAATGGACGTTAGGCATAAATTATCATGTTGATGTATCGCTTCCGAAGTAACAATTCAGGTTTTATGGTACTCTTGAAGTCGCTCTTAAAACTTAGATTACACTTGTAGTGGCTATAAAACTTCAAATGTTACTAGGGTTCAAGGAACTTATTTTATGACGGTGATGACCTCGGGTAGCAAAAGCGTGAATGTTTAAACAGTTTTTGATGTTGTAGAATTACTCTGGAAGCTTATCAAACTCAATCAACATTTTATTCTATATGTATATACTTGAACAAATCATTGTGACTAAAATAGACTCAACACTCTTATTTATAGACGAATTTCGCGCCAACTCGAACAAATGTTGGCAGCACCCTCTCAGATTTTAATGAAACTTTCTGTATATGAGCACATTGTCACAAAAAGCAACTTTACATACTTTGTTTTTCCAAAAATGATCTAGAGTGTCTTTTGAAAAGAGTCAAACTTTTTTTCCCAATTTTTTTCAAATGGCTATAGGCTAAAAATGAAAAATCCTACAAAAAAAAAAGTTGTAGGACTGATTTTCACAAAATTAGTCAAATTTTTGCTATGAACTCTGGACTGTAGACTTTGGTCTCTGAGCTATGGACTCTGGGTTTTTATTCTGGACTTTGGACTCTGAACTGTGGACTCTGGACTCTAAATTCTGGACTATGCACTCTGCACTCGGGACTCTGGATTCTGGACTCCGAACTCTGGGCTCTCTCCTCCGGACTCTGGGTTCTGGTCGCTGGGCTATGGAATCTGAACTCTGGATTCTGAACTCTGAACTCTGCAATATGGACTCTAAACTCTAGTCCCACTATTTTGCGTTAGGGGCTCTGGGCTCTGGATTATGTGCTGAGGACCCTGGGCTCAGTATTTTGGGATAAGAATTCTAGACTCTGGTTTCTGGGCTCTGGACTCTAGGTTTTGGACTCTGGGCTCTGGCATCTGAACTTTTGGCTCTGAACTCTGGCACCCCCCAAAGATGGAGTTTTTTGTAAATCGACTTTAAATTTTTAAAGTCGATTTTTTTCAGTGTAGGAGTCGATGATTAATTTTTTCAATATTTTTATTAAAAAAATTGACTAATTTTGTGAAAATCACTCCTACAACATTTTCTTGTAGAAATTGTCATTTTTAGACTATAGCCATTTGAAAAAAATTGGTAAAAAAAGTTTGACCTTTTTCAAAACACAGTCTAGATCATTTTTGGAAAAACAAAGTATGCAAAGTGGCTTTTGACGAAGTTTTTATGTACAGAAAATTTCATTATAATCTGAGAGGGTGCTGCCAACTCTGAATACGATTTAGCGCGAAATACAGTCAATATCATTTGCATTAGGGTATAAGGAACGCATATTAACTCAGATTTGTTCTTACGAACATGATGATGCAATTGCACAAGAAGAAAATTTATACCTTGAAGAACAGCTCTTGAATTAAATAATGATGCAATTTGTTGTTCATTCAAAGAATACACGAATATTACTGCTTCTATATTGATCATCTTCCATATTTTTCAGTTCATTGATTATATATTTAAGGCCATTAAAGATAGAATAACGGAAACAGTCTGAGTTTTTTCGGGTACTATGACTGCAAGTTTCAATAGTTGTAAAACATAATGTTTGTTTATTATTTTGCTTTATTTTTCAATATTTAGATGTGTTGGTAATGCAGCTATGTGTTGGTAGTTCAACTAATAGGCTTGAACTCGAGTGCTTGAGCCAAAAATGTTCACTTAAATTGGGATGGCCCACAAACTGTCTGTGGATAGTTTGTAGTGTAGAAGGTGCACGAGTAGATATCCTTCGATAATTGTTTTCCATGATCCTTTAATCTAACTTCACTTTCGTGTATGCCCATCATTCTCTCTTATAAATCCTTATCTCTGTTTCCGAAACATTTTGCAGGCCTGTTTAAATCGCATGGCTTATTCTGATAAGACGTTGAACTAATTCTTGCCTTTATAAAAGAAAGAGTACTGCGAATTCGGTTTCTAGCGCTGAACAATCCCAGATTGCCGGCTTGTCTGGTTTCATACCGGTGCACATCTCTTCCGTACACAACAACGCTAGACAGGAACTGCAGTGACATAACATTTTTTATTCTGTAGAGTAGAATGGGGTCAAATAGGTATAGGGGTGCCAATAGCTATACGGCATAATCTTTGCTATGTTCGTGCAGAGGTCGCTCGTGTTGCATGAAATAGATACATGGTAGAGAATATCGGCGTCGTTTATATTTTCGCGTTATGTTCTACGAAAGCGCATAGTATTCGTCCTCAGTCCAGTACATTCAATCAATGTAAAAAAATGTCAAGTAAGTTTTTTCTTTCGCAAAAAATAATGCCGAACACGAGTTTTGTGTTAGTTTTCGGATGTTAGATTTTTGGAAAAAATACGGACATCAATATGAAGCATACGTAAGATAGGCCAACCGTTTGGGGGCACTATAGGTCACTACAGTAATGTAAAATTGAATTATTTTGACAAAAAAAATTGTGCGTGATTTCGTGCGAACAACATCAAAACAAATTGAAGAAGACATAACCCGATCAAAATGAAATAACAAGATTATAACACAATAAAATTTTCGTAACAGATTGTGTTATAAATTTGGTCTCGTTAGTAGTTAAAATAACAGAAAATTATAACAAATAACAACGCGAGACATAGTTTTGAAATCTTTTTATTATGTGTTTCTGATCGGGAAAGAATGTAATTGCATCTGTTCAAGATGGTGCCAGTATTCGATCAGCCTCTAAACAATTCAAGGTTCCGTTCGAAACATTACGTGCTCGTGTGAAAGGAAAGGTCTCGTAATCAATGAAAGTGCGTCAGATATTTCGCGTGAGTAAACACTATAATAATTTACGGTGTTATTGAAGTAGATAATCGAGAAAAATATGATCAAAAAAGAGAAGGAAAAGGAATAAAAAAATGTTCCGGAGCGCAAACGTGATCGTCGCACAGCTAAGCAACCACGTGAGCCGGTATGCACAACTTCAATTCCACACTCTAGCGACGACGAAGACCCCGAAGAAGTCATTCGCAAATACAAACATGTTTTTTCAGCATTTCCTTCCGCGGTTTCATTTTCTTACCTGAATGACGTTAAAGGATTGTATGTTATTATTTTTAAATAATCTGCAGTATTCATACTCTTCAAATAAAAGTTGAACCACTGATTTTCATTGTTTTATTTAAGCTCGAGTATGGTGACCTATCGTACCCCAGATTTTAAAAGCATCGAAAAAGTACCTTCGCCTTATTGGATTTAGCTTCAAAAGCATTTAGCCAGGCATAAAATCATTGCCAAAACGTTCCCAGATGTATAACTTTTCAAACGTGCGCTTGTTTGTCAAAATCAGCGCAACAATACAATTACACGAGCTCGCCAAAGAAAACTGACCCACTTGATCCCGCACTACTCTAGATTAAAACAAGTGTGTTATATTCAATACGTTGCTGAACTGACATCCATTGTAAACAATCGAGCATCAAACTTCGTGGAGTTAGTCTGTCACATCGTAGTAACAGTCGCATTACATTGTTTTGGAGAATCTGCATTCGCATACGTTGTTTCTTGTATGCTAGGAACAGAAGAGAGGCGCAGTAAACAAAATGAAGATCTATAATGTTCTTGTAAACAGTTATTTTCGAGTCAAAAGTGAGAAGCCTATTGATCAGAGGTTAAAATATTCGCTCATTCTCACGACAAGCAGTTTATCGCACAGCTTTTTCATCCTTAGTAGACACGGACCCAACTTTTCACCTTTCAAGAAATTGCGAGAATTTGGTGACAATGTAGTATGGAATAATTTCACAGCTTCGAACCTCGTGATAAATTAAGTTAAAGAAAAACCATTAATATATTACATCATAGAATTTATTTTCCCACATTATTGCAGTATTTTCATTCTAAGAATCTGTATCTACTCATTTTTGTGAATTTTTGCCAAACCATTAGTTATTCGGCAGTTGTACATTAGGCGCGAAAATATCATCTCATGTTATACCGCGAAAAGATGAGATCCAATGCTGTCTTGTCGAGAAAAGTTGGAGAGCAAACAATGTTACATCGTATGTTTACTTTTCTATTGCTGGTCGAAGTAGGTGAAATATCGCCTTATTCTGTTCACGAATGCGAAAATTGTAAACTCTGCTATTGATTCTACAAAGAACGCCAAACTTTCAGGCAGCTTTCCGGACCGTATAGTTTACGTGCTCATTAAAACTCAGTTTTTCGTTTTCGTTGTAATATGACCCCAAGATATTTGATAGTTGCAAATCTCTCCATCTATTTCTACTGTTGCAGTACTTTCATTTCTTTGCCGTGTAGCTACAATCATATATTTGGTCTTGGAAATGTTCAGTTTGAGTTTGTTTCACTATAAACAATCACTAAACTTTGTCAGTTCAAGCTTCATTAGCCTGATGCACTCATCGAAACTATTACTGATCATAACTGTGTCGTCAAACAGGTTAACTTCAGCATTCTCCAAGATTTTTTTATGTCGTTAATGTATAGGATAAACAAAAGTGGTCGTAGTACACTACCCTTTGGAACATCTAGGTTAATTTCGGCTTCCGATGATGTAGAGCTATTGTACCTTGTATCTTATCTTGTAGAACGGCCGCATATTTATAGGTTTTGGCACTTTTAGAACTGGAATTACGACCGTCTTCTTCCATTCCATTCCAATACCTTTTTCTGGGCGATTCATTCATAACTGTTAACAATTCGTCAGCAATTATATCAAACGCATCCAATTATTAAGAAACAATTTCCTTAAGTTTAGCCCTATTAGTAGGCCCGAAAGTAAAAATCTAATTTTCGATTATCTCGCTTTCCTCCATTGGTCGCCATATAATATGGTAATGGAATCGCTTCGTAGATCTCTTCAATGCTTTTGATAAAAAAATAAGTTTTTCTGCCAGTTTTTGAACATTTCCAGAGTCAAGCGCGATGTCCCGCAAGAAAGGAAGTTCATTTTAAGTTCTCACAACATATGTGAACACCTTACGTAACTGGCTGGTACCGTGTGATGTCTCGAATAGCAAAGCACAGAAACTCTGGGTCGTAGTGTCTAACTGGAACCAAATTGGTGTTAGTTTAGAGTGACAGGAAAAAATGACCCCTATCGGCCCACCTCTGAGTCGATTCCTAGTCCCACCAGGAGTACTTGCACCAAATTTGAAGCAAATCGGACAAGTCTAAATACCGGACCAACGTGCCTGAAGTTTGAAAGGGATTTTTAAACAATTTACATGGAGAAAACCCACCAGCTCGCATTTTCGCCGCTAGGTGGCACTGTATGCATCGTATTATCACTGTAAGTGAAAATAAGAAAGATAATTTAATTGTCTACAACTTTGCCGAAGACTGCTAGTAAATCCGGCTTTGTTAAAAGAAGTTATTAAACTTTTAACAAAGTGATGTCTGAGTCAGTTTTGCATGGGGCCTAACAGTGCATGGTGGTGTATCAGTACTCGATTCACACGAACTAAACATTTTTGTGAAATAATCGTTAGGTTTAGCTCAACGGTATGTTCAGAAGAATTATAGTAAATAATACGAGTCATGCTTTGATTAGAAAATTTTAGTTCCACGTGTTACCGCATAGAGGGCGCCAACACTAACTTTTCAAGGAAGAGAGATAGAAATTTGGTGTCTTCTACAAAGTTATAGAACAGGCATTTTTCAGTATTTCTTCCGAGCATCTTGATACCCTATCTCTCTTCTATGAAAAGTTAGTGGTGGTACCCTCTATGCAGTCACAGGTGGAACTAAAATTTTCTAACCAAAACATAACTCGTATTATTTACTACAATTCTTGTAAGCATACTATTGAGCTAAATCTAACCCTTATTTCACAAAAATGTATAGTTCGTGGGACTCGAGTACTGATACACAACCATGCACTGTTGGGCCCCATGCAAAACTGACTCAGACATCACTTCGTTAAAAGTTTAATAACTTCTTTTAACAAAGCCGGATTTACTAGCAGTCTTCGACAAAGTTGTGGACAATTAAATTATCTTTCTTATTTTTACTTACAGTGATAATACGATGCATATAGTGCCACCTAGCGATGAAAATACGAACTAGTGAGTTTTCTCCATGTAAATTGTTGAAAAATCCCATACAAACTTCAGGCACGTTGGTCCGGTAGTTATACTTGTCCGATTTGCTTCAAATTTGGTGCAAGTACTCCTGGCGGGACTAGGAATCGACTCAGGGGTGGGCCGATTGAGTTTTCAAAAATTCATCATTTTCCTGGGCAGTCTAGTTTAGATATATAGTCTAACTCACAGTAAGTTGTTGTCAGTTACTGACAAATGAAACACGAAACATTCAAATCCAACTTTTCTAAGTTAGCTGTTAGGTGCCGTCATGCGCAAATTTGTGCATTCAATTTTTTCCCTTGGAGAAAAAATTATATGTTGCATATCTGCAGGCGTTTGGCTCTCAGGCCAAAAGACAGTCGCTTCCCAGACCCGACCCAGAGCTCCTGTGCTTAGTTTACCGAGACATCTTTCGATACCAGCCAATTGCTTTAGGTGTTCATGTATGTTGTATAAACTGTTTGATTTTTGTGTCTAACTGGCGTTAATTTGGTATTAACATAGATATATAGTCTAACTGACAGCAAGTTTGTGTCAGGTACTGACGAGTGGACCACGGAACGGTCAAATCCAACTTTTCTAATAGAATTGAATTAAATATGTTGCTTACTTTTCAGCCGCCATTTGCCCCAACTAAACACAGTTTAATAATATAAATAAAATGATAAAAATCGACAGCTGTCATATCTCACAAAGAAAAACGATAAGTAATGTGCCCATTAGTGTAATAATAAATCAGTTAGATGTCGAAATCCTACAGTAAATACGGGTGAAACGAAAGATAGTTTCACGTATCAAATTTCATACGCTGGAATACCAATCTTTATTTTCTCCTCCGAAATAATTTCCTGTAACCAATCTACAAACGCTTCCAAGAAATCTCGGTGGCTTCCATTTGGTGAATAGTAAGCTCCTCCGTAGATGCTAGGATAACTTTGATGCGTAAATTGTACTGCCAAAAATCAGTTAACGCTGACCACTTTGTTTGTATTCGCATTTAAAAATTTGCAAGCTGCTAGCGGATTGCAAAAGCACCAGATCATGCCATGTGGGGTGCTGTCCCGGTTAAGAATGAGGCGAACGAACATGTTTGCAGATACGTCATTTAGTAGGACAGCTATCACTTTGTTAGCTGAATTCAATTTAGTTTTTTTTTAATTCAAAAATCAGGAAGGGTAATTGAGTTCTAAAAACAAAATGAGTGTACTCGTAAGTACACCCGCTATCAACACATATGAAAAATCGTCGGCGAAAAAACAGTTTCTCTCCACGCATTAGAATGATGACCGCATCATTTACGAACAATGAAAATAGTAGAGGACCTAGTGTTCTACCTTGAGGAACTCCGGAATTATTAGAAAAGAATTCAGACATGTTAGCACCAATTTGAACACCGATCTCGCTGTGTGCAAGGTATGATCGATGCTAGTGGCAAAATCTCGCAGTACATCCTAGTTCATCAAGCTACCAGTATCTCGTGGTTAACTGTGTCGAAAGCGACCTTAAGATCTGTGTAGATCGTGTCCACCTGAAGTTTACTAGATTTTTCCTTTGCAAAACTATGTGAAGCTAACTAGATTCGGCTCAGCCGATCGACGCTGGAAAAATTCGTGCTGACAAGTGCTTATGTAATGTCGACTAACCGAAAACAGCACTATCAACGAGGTCGATAAGTGATTCAACAATTGTTAACTCGACTCTCAATTAGTGCCCCGGTAGTTCTCAAAGTTGCTTTTGTCACCTTTCTTGTGTACCGGAAACGTGACTGAACACTTCCAATCACCAGGAAATTTGTTCGCTACTGAAGTGCCACATTGAAAAGATGCGCTAGTGATTTCGCTAAAATATCGAAACAATTTGTCGGAACAGCTGAAGGCATAGTCACTTAGTCCTGGAGCATAAGTCGATTTAGTTTTCCGTATTGCGGAGGGAACCGATTGTTCTGAAATGATGAATATATCCATATCTACCACACAAACGGGAACATCATGGGCCACGTTTTCGAACTCGATAGCAGATGGCGCACGAGTCTTCACGGACACTCGAGAAGTAGACGCCGCTGTAGACTATCCTAGACAGAAGGCCCGATTCGTTCTTCTTCGTTTTAGCAAAAGTCCAGAAGCCCTTCGGATTTCGTCGTAAGTTTTATTGGATGCGTTTCACATATCCTTTGTACAGCAATTTATTGTAACTGCGGTACTAATTACTAATTAGTGCTTGAGAATAGGACATCGTCGATTTGTGTACGTACGTAGAGCTTTGGCACGGGTACGTTTCAGATTCAGAAACATGGCGTTAGACCAGGGTGGTTGCTATTTTGGCACGAATTTTTCAACGCAGTAATCGGTTATAAAAATCAACCGCAGCATCTAGATCCCCTTGATCATATAGTACACACCAGTCGATTAGCAATGGGGAGCGCGGCGTAGTGATACTAGAGTGGGTAGTTATCCAAAGGAACGATCAAACTGGAAGCTTCACTGACAGAACAGTCAGGTAAGACAATCCCATTGATAGACACATTGCAAACGATTTGCTTCATTTTGGCGTCAAAACTTTTTGCTAATTCAACAACATACGAGAGCTCAATTTATTCACGAATTCGTTCAAAAAGTCGTCATTGTGACAAACTCTAAAATCATGCATCTAGTTCATCCAGGGATAACATAGAAGAAAAATCTACACTTACAAGGGATAATTATCGCGCTTGTTGGAAGCAGTTTCTCGTTAAAATTATACGAAGATATGGTATAACGAAGCGTAGATTTTTCAGACTTCCCATGAACATCGACAAGCCTGTGTACAAAATTTCGTGCACGTGTTCAACCTCAAACATGCTTCGTCTCGATGTAAATGTTCGCCTCGAACCGCGAACCCAAACGATCGATGTTCAAACTCTAGTTCAAACATCCGTGCGAGTACACGAGAACGGTTCACACAAGGCAAAACGAGTCAACGCTAGTGATGATGTTAGTGAGAAGGAGAAAACTGGTACCACGAACCTGTGTGTACGAGAGGTGTACGCACATCGTGTACGTACATGGAGTTCGGTTGTGCAGGCGAACATGTGCACGTGTTTTGGTACGAAATAGCATGTTCGAGTTCGTACACAAAATGTGGGTTTAATATAAGCACAGAACCAGAGCGAACATTGTGTACGATGTTCATTTGGGAAGACTGGTCTTTTTCTAACCCGAAAAAACGAGCATAAAGTTGAAATCTCTACAATAAAGAAAGACTTGCGATTAAGGGAAACAGAGGAGAGTTCAAACAAAGCCCATTTATAATAAAACCATAACGTTAGGAATTTTGCAAAAATACATTTGTTAAACATATAGGAAAGATGTACAACAAAAATACTTTGGCCAGATTTCTAACTGTTTGGTTTCGCTAGCAATGGGCATTATTTGAACTCTGCTCTGTTTCAACTTTCCCCTACTTTTCTATTTCTGTGAATTATGCTGATCGTCTATTATGCCTAACGTATTCATGGCAAACGTCGCCTTTTACACACCAGAAAAAAATTTAAACAACATGACATTCACTATGAAATATCTATTGGGGGGTGGGCGTAGCGAATTGGTAAATCGATTGCCTTGTACGCAGCGCACCTGGGTTCAAGTCCCGACCCCGCACATAGGGTTAGAAATTTTTCATAAGAGATTTTTCTAACCCGAAGAGGCGGAGGTTAAAACCTCTATAGTCTAAATAAAAACGCTTTTAATCCACCTAACAGTGTGATGAGACATTTCTTATAACTCTTATCACTCTCTTTGGATATTATATCGTTTGAGAACATTTATAACTTGATGCTTTGTGATATTTTTGATAACACATACTACATGGGGTAGTGGCAGGACTCAGCGAATCGCTCAAATCAGCATAGGACAACATCAGTGCTAGAAATCTCAAACCAAATCAATGGGAAAGCGAAAAATGGCCCATAAAATAGACATACAAACGAATTATTGCTAATGCTCTGTTAATAAAATATCTAAATTACTCAATCAATGCATTGTGGTGGGAAAACTGAATTTTCCTAAAGGGGTTATGTATATTGTACTGAGCCAAAAAATCGAATTTTTTTTGAATCGAAATGAAGTTTATACTTTACTCGAATTTCCAACGCGACTGAGACCTAAAAATCAACGCTTTTTCTGGAAAAAAGCGATACTAGCAGTGACACCATTCAAAGAAAATCAACAGTGAATATTTCCAGACTTGGTTTTATTTCCTATTAAAGAACTATTGTGATTTTTACATCCTAGATTGCATGATTCAGTGATCGAAACCCAAAACTTCATGAAGTATTTGAAATTATTAAATTAAAATTTGTGTTTGCTATTGAAATTGACAAAATGATAGTATCGCCCCTTTGACGATTGTTTACTTTTTCGGTCCCACCTATCAGCATTGAAGTATCGCCCTTACGTTTTTTTTACAATACCAATTTTACAATTGGTGGGGGTTTGGTGAAAATCGATCTTACTGTCCAAACGGCATAATTCCGAAACCGTAATTTTTGAAGTTTTAAAATCATGCAGAATTAATTTTTCAGAAAATAGTAACAGAGTTCGTGTCTTTAGCGAATTTGTTGAGACTTTATTGTAGTGATGAATATTAACCTGAGAACATTCACCATAAATACTTCTTGGACGATATACCGTCAAAATTATTTTATCAAATGATGCGCTGTTTAACGTTTGTAAAACTCATCGAAGATACTAAACCTCCGAAATTGGCGGTTTCAAAATGATGCTATCTTGACCTTAAATTACTGTTTTTAAACATTTGACCTATACATATAATTGGTCATACAACAAAAATCAAATTCTCATCAAAATCAAAAATTTTAAACTAGTTTTAATTTTAAAGTAGCAACCACTCACTGCATACTCCCTCCGGGCCGGTATGATTGACGATTTTTAGAGTGATTTCTATATGAGAAAGGCAAAAATGTACCAAAGTCCAAAAAAGTCAATTTTTGTCAAACATCTCAATGTTTCATGCATTATAAAGTCATTTGGCATCAAAAATACAAATTTGATTTTGAAAATTTATCATTTCAGTTTATATGGGAATTTGCTGTGTGATTGCATTCTTCAACTCATAACTCCGGAACCGGAAGTCCAATCAATAAAAAAAATCAATTGCAGCCGATGGGAAGGTTGTACCTTTCATTTGAGACTAACTTTGTGCAAATCGATGCAGCCATCTCTGATTAACAGAGGTCATATTTTTTCCACATACACACATACATACACACACAGACATTTTCCGATCTCGACGAACTGAGTCGATTGGCATATGACACTCGGCCCTCCCGGTCGGGATTAGATTGACGAATTTTAGAGTAAATGAGAATGGCAAAAACATTTTTAGCAAATATTAAAAGTTATGCATTTTTTGGTGTGCAGTTCTATGTTTTATAGACATTAAATCAATGTTAACTTCGCTTCCTATTAAATAAAGACCCTTATTACAGTACATCTCTACAAAAGCGAGCTCAATTTGAAAAGAAATCTGAGGATTATGATTGATTACAGAACTCTGGAATTTTCTATTGGAATGTTTTCAGGCAGGATTTTGATATTGATGCAATTAGACAACTGTGAAATCAAGACCAATAGATCAGTTACATATCAGGACCCCATTCCGACAATTTATCCAAAGTCCTCATGATGTTTACAACAACAGGTTATCAATCTACGGATCAGATAATTGTTATTGTAATATTGAATTAAATCAGTCTGCATCAATAAATTTTCAATTTCAATCCAATTTTTTTTGTGGGTATGTTGGGGGGGGGGGGGGGCGTTGTATGGTGTTAAACCCCAAAACCTTCTCTTGGCAACGCCGATGCTTGGAGTTATTTATTTCGCTTTTCATTTTCCGATATGTTTCAGATCGATCCGATGGTTATGAGTTAGAAAAATTGCAGTCAGAAGGTTCGTACTAATGAACATTGTTGTACTGATAAGGTATCAAGTTCCTTCCAGACAACTTGGAAGTGTTCGGTGATTATTTCTAGCGGTTGTAGATAGAAAAATGAAATACAAAATTCGTGTTATCGAAATAATGTTTGGCTTATTTCAATGGATTATTACTATATTGAACAATAAATAGGCGACAAAGAGTAATCCACAAACAACAAGCCATAACTTTTAAAGTATTCAAAATAGATATTTGAAGTCTTCAGTAAAGTTATTCGCAAAAGTAAGAGCTACAAATTTGCTGAAGGGATCATTTCGATATAATCACTTCCAAGAAAATTTGTGAAAATATCTCACTCATAGGGGGATTAATCAGCAAAAGCACAATACCAAAAGAAAGGGCATATTGCCTCCATTAAATTCATCGAAGATACTATTGACCTAAAATAAGTCGTTTTGGCGTTAAAAATAGATTACATGTTTTTGGTCATATTTCTGGCAATGGGAAATGATAAAAATCTCTCGTCCGAATTTAATGTTAAATATCTCTTTTGGTAATAGTCCGATTTCAACAATCTATAGCTTGTTCGAAAGGTATTCGTTAAAGCTATCTAAAAACATATAAATTGTTAATCTATATTGTCAATTTCGGCAGATAATTCAAAAAAACTGCAAAAAACGCCATTTTTTCGCATTCAAACATTCATATCTTGGAAACTAAGCATCAGAATCAAAAACAAATTAATAGCGTTCATACTGTTTTTTAGTTCTTTCATTTAAAATTGGTTTGGATAAGATCGGTTCAGCCATTGCTGAGAAACACGAATGAGAATTTGTCCGTTACATACACACACACACACACACAGACACACACACACACACACACACACACAGACATTGTCCCAAATCGTCGAGCTGAGTCGATTGGTATATAAGACTCGGCCCTCCGGGCCTCGGAAAAAATCTTGAAAGTTTGAGCGAATTCTATACATTTCTTTTATAAGAAATGTAAAAAATATCTATTTAGTCAATTTAATTCAACATGACAAAATCATCTCCATCTTTTTCGAATTTGTCACACACTGAGAACGTTGCCATCCACAAATCTCGAAATAGCAAGCGGGACGATTCGATTAAGATATCTTTATCTATATATAATCTTTCTGATTTCTGATACTGAATTTTATAAATTTCGGATTTCAATTTACTTACGCATTGCGGATGAAATAATTGAATTGATTGCAAAATTGCTTACCTGAAAAGAGAAAGAAAACAATATTAGTAACAATGCAATATTGCATTCGAATGGCACGTGTAGCATTCTGCATTCTGCAGAAACTCACAGGAGCTGCCACAATGTGGCAGCCTCGGTGACGTCGAAAATTTTGAAACGTAACTCAACAATAGACAAACCGACGACTTTCGGCGGAATGTTTCCGACACGTGTCTCTATTTTGATATGCCACGCAATGATACAAAAACGAAACTGGTTTTAAAACGTCTATTTCAAACAAAATTAACTGACGCACACACGTGTCTGATGGTTGTTATGGCAAAGTGCACCAGTTCGCGTATGTTTTGTTCCAATTCCAGTGATAGCCGATGCCAATCAACAGTCAATGAATAGATTGTTTCGAGTCAAATTTCAAAATATGTTTTGGTTCCTATTTTAAACCCAATTAGTAGAGTGTTGTTCATTATCCTGTTTACAATCGATGAATTGCGAATAAATTCGTAGAAAAACATAGATTTTTAGTTGAATTTTCCGAACTGCTCCAACTATCTGTCCGCTTATGTTGTCATCTAATTAAAGATGAACTGGTGGGGAATTGAAAGTTTTTTTTTATTTACGATAGCATGTAAAATGACAAAAAACCCATTATTTTTAACTATAACAACATTCAATACAAAATTCTAATTTTCCATTCGAAATATCAATATACACCTGATACTGAATGGGATCTCGCAGTACTGTCCGTTGCCAAGGAAATCAATTGAGCAACACTACGTGCGAGTTTGGTGCAACTTTCAACACATTTAGCGACACTTTTTTATGTTTCCAAAATATGCCCCGAATCCATTTACACGTGTTCCGTTTTTCGCATTGTTTGCATCATTCCGATATTCTGCCTGAAACAAGCCGGCTAAGCCATCCCATGACGGGTGTGCTTACAAATAGCGGTCAATCACTCGGTTAATTACTTTAGAGTGTGATTGTGTTATTTATATATCGGCTTTAAACAGCCCCCGCAGCGTTTCGCACTAACTATGTAGATGCTGTGGTGGCATCATCAACCTGCTGTACGTGCATAACGCTGGCGGCGCGTGGACAGCATTTTTCCGTCGTTTGACACGACACGATATTTTACAGGACAATCATCACATATCGGCTAGAGGCAGTTTCGGGTTGACGGAGAGATTCATTCACACGGCTGTTTGTGTGCTTAATTATATGTATTTAGAAAGGTGATTTTTTTTAAACGGACTGATTTGTACTTTTTTTAAACATCAAAGTACAGATTTTGAAAGATGCTTGCAGCAAATGACAGAAATTTGTTCCGGTACTCGTGTTTCGTTTTCGGTAGCAACCAGGAGGAAAACACCTTAAAAACGTTTTTTTACTGTATACTTTTTGTCCGAAGCTAGGAACAAACCCATTGATACCTGATAATACTCTCTAAACACAAGTTCATATCGATTGCTGCTATGAGGCAAGCGGCAATGGAAGAACGCCTTGCGTGATAGTAGACATTTTGAAATATATTGTTTGGCCATATTTTGAGTGAGGATGGATCGATGCCGACGATTAGAAATTTACGACTTATCCATCGCGCGTTAACACCGGTTTATGGACAAAGTATAAGCTTGTTTGGATAGAAGTTGTATTTGTTCCCTAATACATTTAACGTTTTGTTAGCTCATTGATCATGATTGTAAATAGAAATAAATTAAACGTCGGCGAATACTACGAACTGGTAATTGTTTTACTTGAGCTTTAGCCCACGTTTCTACGGCTTTTTGGGGTTTTCTTGGCCCGATATGAATCAACAACGGGAAAACCATAGTAATAGTTGGAATACAATAAAATGCACTTAAATGGTACAAATAAGGAAATACTCAGAGATAGAAATTACATATGTAATGATTTTTCTAGGAGGCCCACAATAAAGGGCGAACACGAAATTATTGCGACACATTCAACAGGGCATAACTTTTTTACCATTGCACAGTGGTCCCAAAGAGCAAAAAAGGGGGTTTTTTAGATTGCGTCAAAACGGTTGACTTTAGTAATATGGTGTCTTTGAGAAAGTTTCTTGGAGTAGAACTCCCCTTCTTTCTGTCTTATCAGATTAATGATTAATCCCCCTAATAGTGAGTTACGAAATTTATTTTCTCCAATAATTCAGATAGACAAATACTTACTCCAGCAAAGTTGTAGAGAAACTCGTTGCAAACATTTTAACCGAAGACTTCAACTCTCTATCTTTTAAGGTTTTTGAGATATGGGACATTATTTGTAAAAGGCCCCTTAAAAACAGTTTTTTCATCATAAGTTTTCTTCTAGATTTTTTCCATTATATAAATGTTCTAGAACATTGTTTGGACTATTAAACTGCATTACTTTGCCGAAGACGGAAACTTGCTATCGTAAGTATGTGTGGAGATATTCACGTTTTTTGATTGAAAATAGCTCTTTTTCCAATGCCGATAACTTTTAAACGGGCAAAAACGGGCAAACCACTTTGTAAACAAATTAAAGTGCAAGAAAAGCACAACAAATGCTGGAAAAATCAGATCTCCCCAAGGTGGCCCTCTATGGAAATACTTGAGCTGAAGTTTGGCTCATTCCGTCATCAAATGCAATTGATTACTCGCCGTTTGGTTGCACTTGCGCCATTGTTATGAAGTAGGCGCAAGGGAATTGTCAGTTTCCGGTGTCAGGCGTATGCATTGAGTTTTTGAACAACTGTAACTTTTGACACAAGCAAACAGAAGTTCGGATAATACTTAAAAAGCACACTTTAAAATTCACAAAAAGTTCTTAGGGAACTTTCAAGCTGCTCAAGCTTTAAGAGAACTGCTTAACCCGCTATTAGAACATAAAACGTATTGCAAAATTACTTAAAACGAGAAGCTTATGTAGTTCCTTTATATCAACTTTTGGTTGCTTGGGTATTTACTCAAGACGTGCTTACAAAAGTAAGAAAGGATAATTATTACGACTTTAACCCTTTATTTCCGAACTAACAGTAGGGGGTGTAGCGTAGTTGGTAAATGGATTGCCTTGTACGCAGCGCACCTGGGTTCGAGTCCCGACCCCGCACATAGGGTTAGAAATTTTTCATAAGAGATTTTTCTAACCCAAAGAGGCGAATGACCTTAAGGTTAAAACCTCTATAATCGAAATAAAAAACTAACAGTAATATATGGTGATGTATTTAATGCCGGAACAGCTCTAGTATGGACAAATTTAGGCTCTAGTATTTCCATAGAGGGCCGCCTTGGGGAGATCTGATTTTTCCAGCATTTGTTGTGCTTTTCTTGCACTTTAATTTGTTTACAAAGTGGTTTGCCCGTTTTTGCCCGTTTAAAAGTTATCGGCATTGGAAAAAGAGCTATTTTCAATCAAAAAACGTGAATATCTCCACACATACTAGCGATAGCAAGTTTCCGTCTTCGGCAAAGTAATGCAGTTTAATAGTCCAAACAATGTTCTAGAACATTTATATAATGGAAAAAATCTAGAAGAAAACTTATGATGAAAAAACTGTTTTTAAGGGGCCTTTTACAAATAATGTCCCATATCTCAAAAACCTTAAAAGATAGAGAGTTGAAGTCTTCGGGTAAAATGTTTGCAACGAGTTTCTCTACAACTTTGCTGAAGTAAGTATTTGTCTATCTGAATTATTGGAGAAAATAAATTTCGTAACTCACTATTAGGGGGATTAATCATTAATCTGATAAGACAGAAAGAAGGGGAGTTCTACTCCAAGAAACTTTCTCAAAGACACCATATTGCTAAAGTCAACCGTTTTGACGCAATCTAAAAAATCCCCTTTTTTGCTCTTTGGGACCACTGTGCATTGGGTCAAAATCAACCAAATTTTGCACACTTTCTCATTGATGTGTATTGTTTACATGCTGTCAAACTCGAAGTCGTGTTTTTCGATTCAACGAAAATGGAGGTGAACCAACGCGAGTCGAGAGAACAAATTCTTTCCAAACACCTGGAATTTCCTGACCTGTCGCACCGGAAGTTGTTGCCGCGATGAGCGGCAACAATCGACGGCTAAAACTCGGGCACGGAAGCTCTACGAGAAGATGCGGACAAAATATGGCTGCTGTGTGATGGACGACGAAACGTATATAAAAGCCGATTTTAAGCAAATTCCGGGGTTGGAGTTTTTCACCGGCAAGAGCAAGTTCTATGTGGACGACAAATTTAAGAAGAAGAAAATGTCGAAGTTCGCCTCCAAATATCTCATTTGGCAGGCCATCTGCTCTTGCGGACTGAGGAGTGAGTCTTTCGTGACAAAGGGCACAGTAAATGGCGACATCTACAAGTCTGAGTGCCTCGAGAAGCGCCTTTTGCCGTTCTTGCAGCAACACGACGAAGCTCCGCTATTTTGGCCATGCCACTATTCTAAAAGTGCCACTATTCTAAAAGTGTCCTGGAGTGATATGAGGCCAATTCTGTCCATTTTGTTCCAAAGGACATGAATCCGCCAAACTGTCCGGAGCTGCGCCCGGTGGAGCAGTACTGGGCAATGATGAAGCGGCAACTTCGAAAGAGCAAGAAGACAGTCAAAGACGAGAAGGACATGTTAAGAAAATGGAAAAAAAACTGAGAAACTGGTACCGGATGACACTGTAAAGACTTTGATGGAGGGCATCAAGCGAAAATGCGTTCAATTTTACACTCAAGGCTCCATCGATTAACTTTTCTTTTGATTTTTGAAGTAAATATATGTATCAAACTACCCTAAAATTTTGGTTTGATTTTAAACATTATAAGAAAATTGGTATAACATTTTCGGTGTCGCAATAATTTTGTGTTCGCCCTTTAAGGTACAAAAACTAGCCCACAAACGGGAATGATAATAAATAGCCAATGACATAACATTTTTCTTCCGCTAAATGATTTCCCAAAAATCTTGCTCTTAGGTCTGGATCTCGGAAGGGCGCCCTGTCAGAATCACTCACTACAATTGCAGACGAGACAAGAAATGTTACCCACTAAAACACTGCATAAGACCAATTGTAGCGGACCTGTTATTCTGATTGTATGAGAGAAGTGGGCCCTAATTGGTTTGCGCCTGAGACCGCGTTGATCAGATTATAAGTGCTATAGCGTCCACTTGAGGGGGCACTCTATTTAAAGCCCCGTAAAACGGTAATTCTTTGGAAAAAAAAATATAACAAGAAAACAATGCGACTGCAAAGTGCTCATTTGTATTTATTAAGATGTCTGATCTTAACATTTTGATTTTGAACATATTTTTTTCAAAATGGCGGCTGTGGCAGCCGGATAGCTGAAGGCCCTCAGCTAAATTATTGTTTGCGGTAATCACGCTACAGCCCAGACCAATTGTCTGAAATACATGACACATTTTTTTATAGTTAACGGTTATGTTGTTTGCCGTAAACTCGCAAATGTTATTAAATATTGGAATTTATTAACTAATTCATGCAAAAATAAAGTCGATTTTCATCCTTGTTTTATCGATTTTAAAATCGATTATTTGAAAGTTGTAAATAGAGTGCTCCCTTTAATCATCGCGGCGTTTTTGTGTTTGCGAAATGTTGGGCGATTGCATGTTCGCTTTTCTGTATCACCGCGAAGGGCTCGAGCGTTTGTATGAGAATGTGTTCGATCTTTTGTGCGTTTGTGTGTCACTTGTGCTAGCGTGTGTGTAACTTCGCTCGTAGGAATTCAATTTAAAACCGTATGGGTATTCGCATATTCGCGTGTGTTCTTTTATGATCGTGCGGATCGTGCATCTGATACTTAATTTTCAGTGAACACTTCAGATAGATGCTAAAAGAGAGTAAACTCCCCATATCACAATAATTTCCGATCATGTCGCCATGTCTATCAGCATAGTTTTTTTTCCTTTTTTTTAATATATTAGACCAACTTAAAGCCTGCACTTCCAGACATGATCGATTCACGATCGCGGACGTTTGTAGGTTTGGCGCTTAATACTGTGTTTGTAAGTGCTAACACAATCACCTAATTATCAGAAAGTTTTCGTCTTTGCGAGATCGCGAAGTTCTCGAACGATTGTATGTGTTTGATTGCGTGGACGTTAGTGTATAAATTCGATTGCATAACCATGTTGTTAACTGCATATTCGCCTGGATTCTCGAATATTGGCACCGACCGCGAATCTGATGTTTAATTTAAAGTGTAAGTCTCAGATGTTAGAACTGAGGACATGCACCTAGGGTGCAGTGACCAAGGATTGGGGCTCCGAACCATAGCGTACTGTTGCGTGGATGATCGCAATTTCATGTTCGACTTTGTGACCAGGGTTGTATTATCGCGCGAGACACGAGCATTTGTATGTTAATGGGTTTGATCATTTGATCATCGCGTATACGCAAATTCGTGTGTTTTTATACCCATGTAACCGCTTACATATTCGCGTTGAGTGTTCGCGCGAACCAAGAATTTGAGGGCATGGTTCAGATCTTGAAGGGAGCAGGTTCCTCTATATCACTAGAGTATATGAGCTAGTGTATATGAGCTTGTTTTTTAGATCAAAATTGAAGACGCAAAGCTAGGCTGCCAGAACTAAAAGTAGAGGCTTCCGGACGTAACCGATTCATGTTCACGTGGGAACGTGCTTTGACATAACCGCATATGAGACGGACTTTATAGATTCGTAAGTTCTAACACAATGACTTGATAACCGAGCCGTTTCTATTTATGTGAGGTTGCGGGAATAGGAGTGCGCAGATGATCACGATTACATGATCGCATGCGTTACCAGATTTGTAAAATCGCGAAGGACGCGAGCGTTTCTATGTTACTGTGTTTGATCGCGTAGACGTTGTTATGTTGCGCATGTTGGCGTGTCTATAACTTCGCGGGATTAAATTCGTCAATGTAACCGTGTGACTAGTTGTATATTCGCGTGGGCTTTCTAATGTTCGCACGTGTCTTTATTCTGATGTTTGGTTTTGAGAGTACGGTTCAAATGAAGGAAGAAACCCAAGCAACTTATTTTGTTATGCAAATATGTTTAGGGGAACCCGGGGCTATTCGGACCTACTTAAACAAATCGCCCTTTTAGGTGGATAGATGTGAGAAAAATTACAGGTCAAAGGTTCTATTTGTTAGTTTGAAGCCTCAGCTACATTTTGATGCCGTAAAAGGTTCATTTTCACCACTCAATGGCAGTGGTAGGCGACGATTTGCAAACCTCTGCGTTTTTCCATCCTTTCACAATGTAGGGGTAATTTGGACCTCCCTACGGGGCAATTCAGACCGTGATTTTTCTTTATTTTTTTTGCAATGGAATTATGTTTACCTATAAAATATTTATAAGAGAGATTCCTTAAGAAGCAAAAAAAAAATTCCTTCACAAAAACTTAATCTGGTATGTCATAGCTGTCGATTGGCGACCCATGTATTTTCTTTGCTGTAGCGTGTGCAATGGTGTGCGCAGCCGCAAGCCGCTTAACGCTGGTTGACGGAATAGGGGGTCCGAATAGCCCCGTTCGCTCATTTCGCACAAATGTGGTGAGCGTATCGAAAATATGTGTTTTCACTCAAAGAAAAATCATTCCATAAAATAGGAGCCTCAAGCTTTCCAAAACACTTTCCTTATATTTTTTCACTTTTATTTGTTGCTTTAATCACGGTTTTTTCATTATAATGATATTTGTTTTGAGAATGGCAAAAAAACGAAACACGTTGTATCTCCTTTCTACAAAGAACAAATAATCAACTTCAGCTCTCTAAATTCATGTTTCAGAATAGCAATTCCACGAATATGTACGATAGTCAGAAAGTCTTGCTATTTTCTGAGAAACTGAGGGGGTCCGAATTACCCCCACTGTCTTAATAGCCCCGGGTTCGCCTACAACTAATAACAAAACCAAATCAGGTATAATAATCCAGTTACGGTGAACATATTCTCAGCTGTTTCATCATAAAAAGCCCGAAGGCGGAGTTCTTTTAGTAACATCTAAAAGATCGTAGCATTTACGCTATATTTAGCCAATCAATTTTGCCACCAAGATTCAAATTAAGTTCGACTTATTCGCCCGGACGGATGTATGATTGCGAGATCGTTGGCGTTGGTATGCGCGAATCACGTTTGCGACCGGGTTTGTATTATCGCGAAAAGCTCGAGCGTTTGAAAGTTATTGTGCGCATTATTTTAGTCGCGCGGACTTTTGTATTGTATTGCATATGCATACTCCCGTGATCTTTTTAATTGTCGCCGAGAATGAAATTAGACAATCATTCAGTAAATGTTAGGTGGATTTACGACTCGTGCAATATACAGGTAAACCTCGATAGTACGTACACCTTCGCTTCGCACCTATCGAAACGTGAGTAATATCGAATCACACAAATAAACTATTGAAATATTAGTGGTTATGTTTAATATTGAATAAAGTTTTACAAAAATAATATTTATCACCCCATTAGTGATAAACTGTTCTATCACTAGAAACTTCATTTTAGAAAGTTGTGGTTTCGCATCAACCAGAATGGTTCAAAATACCGTGTAAAACATTTCCTCGGTCTCGTACAGTTTCTCAGCGTATGTAGGATTTTTCGAAAGTTCTTAGAAAATCTTCGAAATTGAGATAAAAACGAAAGCAATAAGACTTTTCTGAGTATTGAAGACTATTCGTGATTTTCGGATATGAATTTAGTATCATTTCCTCGAGCGTTTTCCCAAGTTTATTAAGATTTTTGCACGTTTTTATTGAATTTCATAGGATTTTTTTTAAGTTTTACTATGCTAAATTTTTGAAATTCGTAGAATTTGTTTGAAATTCATAGAAATTTCCTGAAAATTTTCTTGATAATTAGGTTTTCCTGATTTTTTTTGAAAGTTGGCATTTCTTGTATACTTTGTTCGTGTAATAATTACAGTAGGGGAACGTGGGGAGACTTGACCAGGTTTTCAGCTAAAACTGCATAAATCTCTAAAAAGGTCTTTAATCCATTAAAAGTCATTGAGATATAATGCGCAAAGTTATTGTGCGTCTTCATGATTTTTTGCAGAATTTTTAATTTGATTTTTGAAAAGTTACAAAAGTTTTTCAGAGGTCGTTTTTTTGGTCAAGTCTCCCCACTGCGGGGAGACTTGACCAAGGCGTGGGGAGACTTGACCAAGAGATTTTTTAAAAATCATAACAAAAAATAATGACATAAAACATACTGTAATTATTTTTTTCCATATTGTCGAGATCTTTAGGTAGCAGTAAAAAATATAAAAGGGTTGCATTTGATAAATTTAGATTTTTTATAATGCATTTCTTTTTAAGCATTAACTGTACTGCTTGCATTGTATGTTCACACATCACGAAATCAGTCCTACTATTGCTAACTTTGTTTACTAATACTAAAATATAAAGACTTATGTTTGAGGTGGGATTTTTTATGGCGTGATTAACATTAACAGTAGATACCCAAAGCATAATAAATATCAGGAATTTACTATCTTTCTTCAGCTAATTGCCACTTGGTCAAGTCTCCCCATAAAATCTTGGTCAAGTCTCCCCAACATTAGTTGTTACGTTCAATGTCATTTAAATTCTAGTAATAACTATTCCAATGTTCCAATTTATGTATAATCATTTCACTGCTTCACAAAGATTAAGATGGTATATTAGTACATTAATAGTAATTAGTAGTCGAGTAGATATGTCCATACAAAGTTTAATAAAAAATTACATCATTTAATGCAAATTTATTAATCACGTAATATTTTCTGTAAGGAAAGGATTTTTCATTCCAAACTTTTAAAGTTACCTTAAGGGATCGAAACAAGTATAAAAATATTTTTGAAAAAATTTTAAGAATCGAATAGAAAACACCATAGCCAAAAATAGAATTTTGCGCTTGGTCAAGTCTCCCCATGTTCCCCTACAAATATGTGAAACAAATATGTGAACGAAACCAGAATTTGGAGGATTGAAATTGTTTAATACCAGCGTTATCTATGGTGCCGCGAATCCGTCCTAGCACAAATTTGCGTTTTGTGGGCGTGACGATCCATAGAACCCGCTAGTTGTGCGTATCTCGCCCATTCCATTCAAAACATTGTATCTCCCAGAATTTATGGGATTTAGCACTCAATTTTTATAATGTTCAAAGATCGTTTCATCATCACCCTAGACTACTAAATAGTAGATAGCTGTTGGCAAAATATACTGAAACTGTAATAATATTTTTGAATTTCCGAAAGTTCGAGGAATCGGTAAAATATGTGTGAAAATCGTGAACATTTTTTGCATAGAAATGCTCTTAAGTTTGAAGTTTTTTCCTAAATTCCATGCGACCTACGAAGGTCATCCTTGAAGTTCATTGAGATATTCTGAAGTTTGACAAATAATTATGATTATCCTAAAAGTTTTATGGATCTTCTTATAAGTTAGCAATCCACGGAATTTAACTGACTTTCCTGAAACTTGAAGAACGTCCATAAAGCTTGTAAGATTTTTAAATACAATTTCTGACTTACTTAAAACATGAAATACTTTGTTGTACTTTGCAGAACCTCTCTGAGTAGCACACAACTTCACTAAACTGTGCAAAAATTATCTTTAAAATTTGTCCCATTTTGCTGTAGTTTACAAAATAAAACGAAAAAACCATGGTAGGTGTACGTGTACGTACTATCGAGGCAAAATGTACGAACCATCTAAGGTACGGCAACAAAATAATCGAAATCGAAGATGAGAGAGGCAAAAACATACAGCACATTAAAAAAAGAACATTAGTACGCCGGAAACCTTATATATAATAGAAACACTAACCAATGGCTGAACTTTGGTTTGGGATGATGAGAGTAGGAAAAAGAATGCAACACCCAATGAGCCCTTTCGGCCTCCTCAATGCACGATTATCGTAAATCGCCATTTACTCTTTTGAGGGTCAATAAAGTGTATCAACATACATTTTTTCCAATTTTCGTTAAACACGGACGATTTAATATCCAATCTCTATAGCGGGTTGTTGTTTCTTTGAGGTCACTAACGAGTGTACCCGGCTTTAATTTCAATTTTAAAGCTAGAACAAAAATAAAAAGAAAAGTAACTTAAAATGTGTATAAAACATACACTACTGAGTCACGTAGGAAATTCCAAAATCTATTTTTATGGAAAAGTTCATTTTTCACGCTAAAGAAAAAAATACAACACTCCGAAAAATCCCTACGTGGTCCCACGATTGCAGCACAAATGTACACAACATTGTTGGAAAGCAAAAAATTTCATCCCAAGTGTGATGAACGATGCAATAGGGCTGTACTTTCGAAAAAATAGAGTTCCGCTGTTCAGATCACGGAACGAATTTCTCCAGTATTTCATTTGAGCATTATCATAATATGTATTATACTTTGTGATAAAATCGTAGAAAATATACGATGCAAGCTCAATGCAACACATCAATGCAATGACGACAGAGAAGAATAATCAACTTAACATTATCCTATCAAAACATGAACACGAAAGCTAAACTAACTCATTGATCACATTGAACAGAACACTGTTAAGGATTGTTGGGATGCTAGCGAGAGTAAAGTAAAGCAAATAGGTTGCAGTTTGCAAACGAACGAGAACCACCCTATTCTATAGCTCTCGAAACCAAGTACAGGAACCGGAAACATAGCTCTTTCCCTATTTTTATACTCTCTGCTGTCCTTCTGTCCCCTCCTTCGAACACGACGAAGAGTGAGTTTGACCGGGGGAGGGGGTGACTGCCGTCGTGCGCGGAAAGAGGAACAGATCAAGAGCAGGATGTTCTTATCGAAAGCTTTTAGTGTGGTTGGCAAAATTGAATTCCTTCGCCACAGTGTGCGCGACCGTTGCTCGCTTCCGAACGGCATACTTAATGATATTACATTTCGCTGACTCTTCCGGTTATTTTCTTCCCAGTCACATATCGTTTCTACTTTGCTTCCTTTCCTCACGAAAGGGCCCACTGTTTCATCAAAGCTGACTGACAAAGGTCACGGAGCGGTAGAACCAGAATTGAATTCATATTCCACCGGGTCCCAATTGTAAACTCCCGGTCCTTCTACCGGGATCCCTGCCGCGGGTTGAATCATAATAGCAATAATTCAGGAAAGGAATTAGCGTTTTTCTGCTCGTTTCCTTCGCAGTCCTTCGCTCGTTGAAATTCGCTAACGGAATTTTTATTGTTTTTTCTTTACCTATATAATCCACGACCGCCAGTCGGAAAATCTACCAGGGATTGGGTAGATGGTTCAGTTGCTACAATCTACATGCATGCGAGAGCAAGTGTGGGTAATTTACGTGCTCAGCAGGCAGGCGTCCAAGGGAGAGAGGATGGCAACTCTTTCTGCAACTCTTATGTTAGTTTTTCTTTCTGTTTTTTTTGTTCGATTGCATCACTGGCAGTTGGGCAAATCCCGCAAAGCTGAAGCCAAGGTAGAAAAGTTAGCGTGAGATGACTTTCCATCGTTCGCTGCGCTTGCATGCGGATTTTTTAGATGATCGGAGTCACAATGGTACTAACCGGATATCTGGAGTCTGTGTGTATGTGCGGTGCCGTACATGCAGGCACTAAATATTATTTCCGATGATTTTTTTTTTCACTAGAATCTTTAGATACGCATGCACATATAGGCGTGAACCGTGCTAGGCACGGTTTTGAATCGAGATGATTTTTTCCGGGAAGCGCAGAATCGATTTGCAGCTGGAAAATCTTTTCGATCAAACAATTTATCATGAAGATTCTCGTCTGCCAATGTAGGTGTCTGTTGGTTGGCGTGGAAAAATGCGTTTTTCGAAAGGAGGTTTTGCCAGTTTACTCAATCTAACTTTATTGAACTTCCAGTTTGGAAGAAAGATTATTTGCTATTTGCTAAAGGAGATTTCGTCCAGAATCCATTGAAAAACGTGACGGTCGTTCGAGGAAGTGATTGGTATCGAAAATTTCGGATACGATGTGCTGTTATGCCCCATGCAAAACTAACTCAGAAACTACTTCATTAGAAGTTTAAGGATTTCTTCCAAGGAAGTCGGATTGATTTGCAGACTTCGACAAAGTTGTAGACAGTAAAATAGTCTTCCATATTTTCACTTGCAGTAATGAACTGATAATTACAGTTCCACCTAGCGATGACCTAGTTGGTCTAGGCTCCGGAATGTAGGGCACATGTCACTTCTGGAGGACCAACACCTATCATCATTGCATCACGTCAAACGTAGGCAGTAAAAACTCACCAAGTTAGACAAGAAAGTGCAATAACTCTATGACACTTGGCGTAGTCAACGGTTGGTTTTCGGGTGTAAAATCTCCAGAAACAAAAAAAACAGCATCTTCTCCTATGCCGATGTAGATATGGAATTTTCGTTTCGATTTTGTCCCATCAGAATCCGACATGAGGCCAAACTACGTCGCCATTCACCACTGATGCCGAACTCCTATTCCTTACCTAACCACGGTGCCAAACGGGGTACGAGCCACCTTATGCCGTTTTTGCTTGGGTCTGGGCTGAGTCGAGTTCTGGCATCAACTGCTGTCAGTTCATACATTTTGATAGCAGTTGGGGTTTGGAGACTGATTCAGTTTCGCTTCGGACAGAAGCTGCTTTAGTGAAGATCTGTCGGTCGTAGGCTGGCAGAAACGGGAACAAACGACACGTGCGTTAAATTGTCAATGTATCCATCGCACAAAAAAAAATAAAATGGTTGTGTACCAAAACACGAGCGCAGATATATTGAAAATGCAGCATTATTAACCCTTAAAAGCGCAAATAATTTTTTTTCCATTATATATTCGTCCAAATAAGGACGGTTTACTAATAACTGTTTTGTTATCGGGACGAGAATCCTTTGAAACAATTCGAACCTTACCGACGATCCGTTTCTGCTGCATACACACAGACGAACATTCCTCTTTCGCAGCTCATGTCAAATGAGCACTATGTAACACAAGGCTATCTCTTTTATCAACTTTTTGGTGCAGATGGAAGACCATCCTTTGTGCGACAAATAAAAATATTTTCATCATTCTTTTTAGTGTGGCTTTCGCTTAGTGGCAGGGTTGCCACATTCACTGATTTCCTTAAAGGTTTGGAAAAACTATCGGGTTGGTAGATTATTATTTTGAAGAATATTTTATATTTTGATTCACTGGGTGCAAAATTAACTAGCACAAACTTAATACCAGTTAATAAGAGGAATTTTCTAATTGAATTTTTTTTTCCATTATATATTCGTCCTAATAAGGACGGTTTGCTCATAATTATGTTATGGGATACGGGACGAGAATCCTATGGAACGATTTGAGCCTTGCCTGCACGGCTGATACGCACGGCATAAACCAGCAATTCGCCATCTAGCTTCTGTTTCGCCATCGCACACAAACTCGTGGTCGTGGTCAAATGAAATATCTAACAGCTATTCTACAAGCAACAATAGCGAAAATATAACTGGTTCTGCCAGCAGAGCAGGCATGGCAATGAAGGAATTCGGTCAAAAACATTCCCTTTTATATCAAGCGATGATGTCGGACGTTTATGAATGTCGAGATGAGGTCCGTGTTAGGGAAGATCTTGCGCAAATTTGTGAAAATTGTATATGTTTTCCATATTTATTGCATATTCACGGATTTTTCAATAGCGTGCTACTAAAATACACAGAAAAAATTGATAACAATTTTTTACTGGCAATTTTCAGAACCGATTGGTGTTCGAATCACGAAACCCATCAATAATTAACAAAACGTAAGCGTAAACTTTGTCTGTTTTTTACATTTTCCCAATGTTTTTACAATTATACGGATTTTTCAATAGTGTACAGTTGAAATACCAATTTATAGTTGCAACTAATTTTTAAGTTGGACTTCTCTGAATAGATTAGTATTTAAATGACGCAAATCCATCAACAATTAACAGCGCTACAGTCGTTTAAATTTATGCCACATTTTCGTGACGCAGTTCGAAATCAGATTTTAGTTTTACACCTAGCCCCAGCCCCATATAGTAGAGTAAAGCATTTTCTATGCTAAAAGCTTTCGGTACAGTTAAGGCTCATTTTGGGCCGCTCAAAATTATTTCATATTCTCTTCCCAAAGAAAATCGAGTTTTCTGTTGTAGCTTCGGTTTGTGTACTACCCTCGGTTAATTTTTTCGAGACTATTTCGTTCTTTCCCTGTACTTGTTTTCCTTCTGTAACAAATATTTGAAAAAAAAAAATCAATTGAGTGCGTTTTAAGACATTTTCTTGCTATTAAACGTAACGTTCAAACTTTAAAAAAAAACTAAAAAAAATGGGAATGATTATTAAAGTGCAAATAATAAGACAACACTCCCGATGGCCGACTGTCCGGAGTTGAAGCTGCGCGTTAAAATTTCTCGGAAATCGATAGCGAGCGACTTTCGATCATATTGTCTGCCAAGACATACCTCCTGATTTTTCCCCTTTCCTACTAAAGCAAATCCTTTCCTGTGATGCTTGTTGAGAGGCAGAGGTAGACTCGGTCTCTATCAACAGAGTATGTCGAACTAACATTCCTTTCCTTCCCCGGTAGCGTTGGATGTGGCCGGCGTCGTTATTGACCATTTCATGAAAAGTTTTGGTTAATGAAACATGTACAGCGAAAATGATTTGCTCCTCCTAAGCAACATTTTTTTTTGGTTCATTGTACATTTTCATTCATTCGGTCAATCATGAAATGTAACCATGGGCAGTCTACCTTAGCTAAGCTAGACTAAGAATCCAATACTAACTTACTGCTAGGACGCAGCTAACGTCGGATTTACGCAAGCTCCAAAAAAGCGAAGACAATGTTTGTGTCCCTGAGCAAACCCCCAGTCAACCGTAATGTTCCGCAAGAAAAGAAGTTCATTTTAAGCTGAAATTAAATGTAAATATTATTTTTCAAGAGCATTACCTGTAAAAAAAATTGGAAACTTATTCGCTCATACAACATAAAGACTTTTGAAAAATCGCGGAACCTTGAAACAGCACTCGTGATTTCACCTCATATCCTTAGAAAAGTGTGAACTGTATGATGTGTCTAGAATATAATTAATATTTTTGACAATTGTTTAAAATTATTGAAAAACATAAAATAAAATTGCATACTTGAAGCTAGGAGTATTTATTGCTATTCAGATCGTTTTGAGCACGGATTCATTTTCATATGAAAAATGTATTCGAAACATGCTGAAGCCTGAAAAAGGAAATCATTTATCAATAGAAAAAATACTTTATGGAAAAATGAGGGATTCAATGTATTTTGAAATTGCTTCCTAAGATATGTTTGGATTCAATGTCTAAATTGTGCCAATTTGGTGGTATTTAGGATTTATTATCAAGCTGACGCCAAGTTGGCGTTAGTTACTGATGAAATTAATTCCAAACACAACAATCCATCTTAATCTAGGCTATGTATGGTGCTCTTTTAATTGTGATAAATATTATGTATGTATGGTGCTCTTATGCACAAATTGATTCATACTTTTTTCCTAAGTTCCTAAAAATAAATTTTGCATATTAGCAAACAGCAATACGCAATAACAGTGAACAAGGGAATGGAGCTGCAGAGCACCGGAAACATGTAAACGTTCCTCTGTTGAATTGAAACCTAACTGATCAGCAAAATTCTTAGTTATCGTTTCTACAAATGGTGAGATGCATTGCCTTAGGATATTTAAATTTTTCAAATTTCTTTCTCAAAGACCATCTTGAAAATAAAAATTGACCTGGAAAAAATAGAAATGATGTCCATTTCAATTTTTTCATTTTATTTCGTCTAAAATATATCAGAAATCCCTGATCCCAGTATTTAGCGCCGGATTTGTTTTGTGATTTACAAACACGAATTTGAGTTAATATTTATCACAAATTATAAAAAATGGCGATTTCAATATGGCGGACTAAAATGGGACTTTATTCATTTTGGCCAAAATTTTCGATTTTTTTGTTCAAAGTTTACTGTGTTTGTTTGATAACTCTGCGATGCTTTTTCAGATCAAGCCGTGAAACACGTTCTCGAAACCTGTTCACACGTGCAGTACAACGCAAAGCATTCTGGAAACGCTCATAATGCCATGAAAAGGTTTCTACCTGATGCGCGTGTCTCGAGCCGAGAGCGCCCCATGGCAGTCAGGACGCCGCTTCGAGCAATGGCCTGTAGAAACGGTTTTCATGTGCGGATCGAAAAACTCGTTTAACAGAAGACAGTAGACACTTATAGCTTTCAAAAGTGCAAAGAAGCAAATTTTTTTTTTAAATTTTGGATGAGATTTAAAATATATAAATGCCTCTTCCACTGTTCTGTGGTCGACACCAATAATGCCGATGTAATCTGTGAAGCCATTAGGTCAGTGAGATCTCGTGATAATAGGTCCTTGGCACGCCAAACATTCTTATCATACATTCTTGCTATTTCGACTATTTTGACTACTCTTTTAATGAAAATTTCGGAAAGCCCCAAGTTGTATTACCGAAATTTATCCAGGATTTGTCGCGGGCTAAACTTCTCATCCATCGTTGATAATGATCATTTTTATCGATTTCCGAGTTAAAACTACGGGCGAACGAAATGAACGAAGTCAGGTGAACGAAGTGGAAACCATTACATTATGGTCCCAAAACCGTATTTGGCAAAACAAAGCTGTTGGCGCCCAAACTGTCAATTTTAGATGTATAGTGTCTTCTGCGAACATTTTCGTACTGTTTTGCCGATTTTTTTAATCTTAGTTAAATTAGGTCCTTGAATTTAGGGTGTTCAATGTATCAACTTTTTACATGTGTAAAATTAAACTACGCAATGTGCAACAAACAAGCTTGTGCGAAATAGTTGGATGGCTATCTCTAGTGGTTCATATGATATGATTTTCTAATATTTAAGGTAGGGTGGCTCTTAAAAAATCGGTATTTGTATATTATCTTTTTAAGTGTTAATTACTCGTCAATGCTTTGTTCTAGAGATAATTACAACTTTTGTAAACGCGTATTTTTGCCGAAGCAACCAAGCTTCTATCTCTTTTGTTTGAACAGTTAGAAGCGGTTTCAAAACAATAATTGCATTTCTTCAAAGCTGCAAATTGCAAATAGATTTTCAATCTGTCAATTTCATTTGAAAGATTTAAACTTTGTTAGTTTTTAGTGACAAAACTGCGAAAGCGTTTTTCTAAAAAAACATTAATATTTTTTTAAAAAGGCAGGTTTTTTAAGTATGCAACAATTTTCCCCAAATGAAATCATTATATAAACCAATTTGCGCACTAGGGCACAACTTAGAAAAATTGGATTTGAATGTTTCGTGTTTTACTACTCATCAGTAACTGACACCAACTTGCTGCCAGTTAGACTATACATCCAAACTAACACCAAAATGTGTGCCAGCTAGACGCTAAATCCAAACAGTTCACACAACATGTGTGAACGCCTAAAGCAGCTGGCTGGTACCGAGTGAAGTTAACCAAGCACAGAAGCTCTGGGTCGCCCACGAGTATAGGGAAACGAACTGTCCTTTGGCATGGGAGAGAAACGCCTACGAATATGCAACATTTTCCCCAAAAGCAAAACAATGCGCCTGAGGGCACACGACCTAACTTAGAAAAGTTGGATTTGAATGTTTGACACCAACTTGCTTCTAGTTAAGCGTTACATCCAAACGAACACAAAATTGGCGTACTATTTTTTTAACCAAAATCGCTCATATCGTTTCAAATATACGAGATAACAACTGTGTTACTCCAGCAAAAGTATCCGCCATATGAAGTCCTAAATGAGCTGCGATACGCGTCGCTTTACGAAAAGTCAACGTCTAAAACTGTAAATGAAAAGTAGTGATTTCTTTGGGATCAAGTTTTCATCGTTAAATCTATTATAGCAAAATCAACTAAGAAATAGTCAATTTGTGTCTTCCCATATGCACATCTCACACAATGTTCGCTCTGGTTCTGTGCTCATATTAAACCCACACTTTGTGTACGAACTCAAACACGCTAATTCGTACCTAAACACGTGTACATGTTCGCCTGCACAACTGAACCCCATGTATGTACACGGTGTGCGTACACATCGGTTCGTGGCACCAGTTTTCTCTTTTTCACTCTCATCGTCACTATCGGTGACTCTTTTTGCCATGTGCGAATCGTTCTCTTGTACGCACCCGGTGTACGTACACGGATGTTTGAACTAGAGTTTGCGCATCGTTCGCTTGAATTCGATGTTCGAGGCAAACTTGTACATCGAGACAAAGCATGTTTGAAGTTGAACGCGTGCATGAAATTTTGTACACAGGTACAAAATTGTCCATGTTCATGGGAAGTCGGATAATACTGTAAGTCACCGTCAATACGATTATATAGGTGATACTATTTAAAAGAACAGTTAACCGTATATCTAAATATCAGCGTGACTTCATGTTTTGAGCATTACGAGCGAGATTTCGTGAGGTGAAGTGAAAGTTCAAATGGAGCTAAGGCTTGCGGTAGTCGCTTTTATCCAATCCAGCTTCATCACGTACGCCATTGAATATTGATATCATTTAATACGTTAGCCCAAGCTTCGTTTTGCAAATCAATCTCAAAATCGTGGTTGAAAGTGACAACGTTAGAAACAATATTCGCGTGTATATTGGAGGTGAAAAAATAGAGGTGCGACTACACGATTTGGTACCATGTAGTTCATTTAAAAGAACTTGTTAAAATATGAATAAGTTGGATCCGGTAAAATTTGAACTGACTTCTTCTTAAGTATTCTAAGCGACATTTTATGATGGAAATAAGGGTCGACAGACCAATTCCTTGCTGCTTGACTATGCAGTACAGTACACATGGAACTAAAATTACACAAATCACGCTATGCGTCCATCAAGGACTGATTATGTTTCATTTCTCCGCAAAGAGAAAAAATTACATAAAAACCAATTTTTCTCCACTTATGAACTAATTCGATGCTATCACATTTGCACATGAAGGACACAAAGCCTACCACTAAATTAGTTATGGTATTTGCGTTCATCTCATCAGAATCTTACACAAGCTTAGTGCATTGGCTTGCTAAGCCAAACCAAGTTTCAATTTCAATAATTCTTATTAGATCAATCAGAATTTCTATTCTTGCAGGACATCACTCTCGACTAGGGGTTTGCTGAGGAACACAAAATTGTGTCTTCGTTTTTGAAGCTAGCATCAACCCAGCGCTAGCTTAGTGCTGATACTAAATTCGTGTCAGATTCCGGCGAGACAAAGTCGAAACACCAATTCCATAACTGATTTAAGGATAGATTCTTACGTGCGAGTACTGTAATCAGACGGCACACCACGATAAACCTTGCGCGGAAGATGCGGAGGTGAAGACATCACAACCGGTTATCAAAGTCAGCGGCAAGCAAAATCTTCTATACCGCGCCCTGAAGTACAGATAACTGTCAAATTTATAGTTTTTGTGTAAAATATTATGCCAGCAGCAAATGCACCTAGCATCACCAAATCAATAGCCAACCCCATCAACGAGGAAGCTAATGCCAATGACTGCTGGGGTAAAATCGTTAGTCGCAAGTAGCACAATTCAACATTTCTGGGTTTTTGTACATAACGTTTAGTGGATCTGCTGCCAGGTTGTCTTTAGGTGCATATGTGGTTTCTGCGATCTATTTCATCTTACGTCACCCTGGTTCTGGGAAATCCTGATGCTCAGACTACGGCAGTGTAGTAACAAGAATCAGACCACCACGTGTCAATTATGTGGACTAACTCCACGCTACAACATTCTCTGTTCAAACAAGCCTAATAAAAATATACAGGGGAGTGGAAGGTTGAACAATGTTTTCAACCTTCCACTCCCTTCCATGTTTTTTTTTATCAGCCCTAACAATATTAACAGTGATTGATTGTAAATGTTTCATCTGGTATTTGTAATAGGCCTCTAAATACAACAACTGGCAAACTCATTTTCATATGCATTTTTGTGTTAAAAATATATTTATTTTTCGGGGGAAAAGCATTCAAGGACAAACTTTGTGCCAACGTTATTGGGATTTAAACAATAAAAAAATTATTTTTTGTTGCTTGAATCGTTATTTTAACATTCTAGTATTTTACAAAACTGGCGCAAGAAATAAACGAAAATTTTCTCCCGATTGAGTTTTAGCGAAATACAATTGATGGCAACACGAAGATAAAGTAGTCGTTTCACTTTGCCCTCAATTCTTTGACAAATGCGTGAAAAATTTGCTAAATTGCTAATGGCTCATTACAGATTACTAATTGTTAATGGCTCATACCCACAAAATGCGTTTCGAAGCAACAAGCGTCAATAAAAAAAACGTTTCTGTCAACAGTAATTTCAATATTTTCACTTTTTACGTCAGAACGCTTAGAGTTCCTAGTACCGACACTTTTGGCGAGAACCGGTTTCGCGGTACTGGAGTCCGCAGTACCGGTAAAAACCTAAAAACACTTTCTTCCTCCTGGAAATAATATGTTCAAAAATATGCTATGGTTGTTCTGCCCACACCAGCTGTTATATCTATCAATAAAACAAGTAATCAATTCTACTGCGTTGCTGCTTATCCACTTCACAAACAGTACAGTATCGTTCCTCCGGTTGTGCAATGAAATGAGAATGCCATAGAAGTGAGAAGTACCTCAACTACAAGAATTACCAATGTGACTGACTTTAAACAAACTTGTATTAGACTAAACGCACGCTAGGTGGTACAAGTACAAAAGGTAAAAAGAGAGCTTATACTAACGAAAGTGACTACATAACGGGCATGAGGTGATACTGATAACGTTCAGAGGTTCAGCCGAAGCTGGAAGCATAATTGTGAAGACCATTAAGTAACACAGCATCGAATACAATAACATTTAAGCCAAGATACCCGTATATATGGATGAAGTATGTCGATTTGCACCACGCAAAAATTCTGTGTTTCTTAAGGGAATCATGTCGAAATAAGGAGCAATGAAATCCATTATTTGAAGAAACTTTTTCCCATTTATTTCCAACAGTGAGAATCCAGTTGAGGAAACATATTCCCTATTAATTGATTTTGAATGCATATCACATATAATCAAACAGCACTGAACACAAACTTAGGTCAGATTCCTACGTGCCGATCGAGGTTAGGTACCAAGTCGGTGTTCGTTCTTTTATAGGTTAATATTTAACAGCAAAATGAATATAGGTCTGACTTGGACTACAAACTACTGGCATACAGAAAACAACAGCAACTAATCCAAATGTGGAAAAATCCAACAACGAATCCATTCTTGTTTTATTCACGCAAGTTTTAAATAGACAAATTTAATAAAATATCGTTGTAATTGTTTTCGAATAAATAGTTAAAATAGCCAGTTACGTACGGATGCTTTGGCATTCCCGGGATTTTCCGGTTCACTGTACCCTATGGTACACAGGTCCCTACCGTCAACTATCGCTTGCAAATAAAATTAACACACCTATTTCAACAAATGTAGCTAAAGCTCAAATTGTTGTCCAATCGGTAACGATTATTCAGCCACCACAACGAGTCCACCAAGGTGCTATTTCCGAAGAAACAAACATCGAGAAAGACGGGTACACAACTGCATCACACCAAACGAAACAATATACCTGCAGCAACATCTCTGAAGGAAACAAACTGAAAGCATTAATAGGCGACTCTGAATATTTTTCATAGTTTATAAACATGATAATCGCGCGCATTGGAAAACTGCGTACTCAGGATCCACTACTACTACTATAGACAATAAATATACGGCCCCGCCACACTAATGTGTCGAGAAGTGTAAAACAAAAGAATTACAGAAAAAACGAAACTCTTCAGACAACATTTTTAATTGCTTTAGAAGAACTATTGAATATTGCAGAAATTCAGATTTGACGACAAATCTACTTTTCCGAAATACAAAATTTTGGAGTACGGTGCGTGACTGCATCTCAACTTAGTGGGTCCGGGTTCAATCTCCGCCGAAATCTTTACGATACATTAAGTGAAGAATTGCTGGTCTTCCATCGGAAGGGAAGTAAAACAATTTATTCCGGTCCATGTGTTGATGGACTGATATTTGGAGTTGAGATGATGGAATCGTCTTTCTGGCATCGGTGATAGCTACTCAGTGCGTACAGAGGCCGACGAAAAGCAGATATAAATGGAAGAAAACATCATCTTGGAATACTATGGATATATAAATATTCGAGTTATATATTTGGTGGTTTTAATTGTTCTGGATTCTGGATATTTTAGCTTTGATATGATATGCTAGAATGTTTATTTTCGAAATTTCAGTATTTAATATTGTGGAACTATGAAAATTTTATGGCCTGGCTACTGCAACTCGAAGGATCTTAACGAACGTTTTTTCCAAATTTGATGAAACGCAACACGTTCCCCCCAAATCCAAATTTCTGACAAGTCCATTATTTAGAGTGATTGAGAAAAGTCAGCGATCGTTCCCAAACACATAGTTGACGATAAAAAACCTATTTTATATTACCAGAAGAAAGGGTTTCGAAAAAAAATTGTCCACGGGTACAAATTGCTTGCCGATCAAGATAATTTTTTTTAAAGATTCTTATATTTATGCACTCAAAGTTTCGGATGATTCAACTTGACTGAAAAGTTTAGGTGCGGCTAGTATGAGATTTTCGTAACAATTGTGCAGTAAAAATCGCTTCTCTCACGTTACGCCTCGATAAAAATTATGAAACTTATTCATCCGACTAATACCATATGTCAATCATTTTCACTCGAAACACTATTGAGTGGATTTTTAAGGCGAAAGCAAACCTTGTTGAATGTCTCGATAAAGAATATATTCGTAATACATGCAGCATTCCTGTTCTTTGATATCGATCTGCGTAATTAGTGTTGCCGTAAATAGATATTAGAGTATCTGTATCAATACATCTGATTCAGTCTCGTATTTCTCGATAGCTAATTCATCAAACGAACTCGACGGGGGCCTTTTTGTTATAGTCCAAGAGACGTCCCTCCCCAGCTATATAATTCAGCACTATTCCAAAACAAGCTGTATCATTCTAATCGAGGTGTGAAACCAGGAAAACGTCTTGTTTAGTTGTCTCTTAACTCATACATCGACCCTGGAGATAGCAGGCACTTTCAGACATGCCATAAAACAATTGATATACCATAGTAAGAGGTTACACATGCAATGCAAAACACTTACCCAAGAAAGCCAAGACGGCAAAGGTATATTTTCACCACAACCTGTTCAGGGGGAACCTTGCTTTTATGACTCAATATAATTTACGACACACGGACCGAAAGTGCAAGTAAGAACATACGGCGGATAGAAAATCAATATCCCATTCTGGGAACGGGCCTGGGGTGTACTTCCTTTTGGACTGACACCGTCGCAAGCTGTGCTGCACTCCCTTCCCTTCTCTTTCTCTTTTCCAGTCCACTGCCAGCTGGATATGGATAAAACTTGTGGCAAAATTGATTAGCTAATTTACTCAATTTAAATCGCCTTCGCGGCAGGTTTTATGGACTTCGCGCCGTTCACCACCGCGTCCCATCCTTCCTAGTGTTTCTAATTCATTTGTGGATGATGCGTGGATCATTTCAGGGGTGGGTCTGTTGTAGGACAGGAACCACCACTGTTCCGTTATGTATTTACGAGCCTACTAAGCAGTAACTTCTGCTGTTCGCTCGGGCCATAGTAGAAAGGCAAGTTCAAATGACGACCATAAAACATTGGAGCGTAGCTTTGGTTGGTTGGTTGGTAGGGGAATTATAGTCCGGTCCCGTTTGCCACCCCAGCGCACGTTCTTTTCGCACACCAATCGAGGAGAGGACGTGAGACTATTTGTGGTTGGTTTAAATGATGCGATTCGGCTCGGTGTCCGGTGACGGTCGACTGGTTCACGGTTGTGTAAATGCGTTATTTCGTTCAAACACACACACACACTGACCCACAGTTTGACCAACGCGTGCTACCGGTTCCCACTCGCTGATTATAATGAGAATGGTCCGAGAATGGGAAGTTTGAATCAACAAGCAAACAGCCACAGCCAGGATACACTGAACAGTTAGCGAGTCACCATCAGGAGAAGGAAGCGATGGCAGCGCATATTTTTACGGATAGGACGTACATATAGCACCATAAAATATTAATTCGTTCAAATCGCCCATCGACCCCGAACCAGAAAGCAGAGACCACCACCTTTTGTTATATCAGCCCCCACGTATTAATAGGGGAGGTGGGCGCTATGTGCCAATTTTGTTGGAGCTTCATTGAACTTGTCTAAAAGCGTGGGGAGCCAGCTCGATCGACATTCACGACCTTCACCGTGAACCCATGCGAGTTTCGATGTTTCAATAAATTTGTGCGATCATTGCAGGAGTACAATGTTCTAGTTCGTTTTACATAGCGATTTCCGACGACAAACGGTTTACTTTGCGAACAGTTTCTAATTGGATTATCCAGTAATCGGGAATTACGTCGATAATGTTTAGCTGGCGAACACGGTCAGCTTGCCAGTATATAGTTGGATTAGTGGCCTGTCGATACGGATTATTCGCTTCCGTTAACATTGAATAAAATTGTTAACTCGTGTGGATTACATGGATCCTGTTCACAAAAAGGCACACTTCAATGAGCACTTCGACGGCTTTTTACATACGGGCCATTGTAATGGTTAGATTTCTCAGAGTTGGTTGGAATGATTTGCACAGACTTAATTCCAAAAGAAAGGTATAATTTTCCATCGGCTGCTATGGAATTGCTTTCTGATTCGACTCCCGGTTCCGGAGTTTCGGGTTGATGAGTGATGTCAAATAGAAGCTCAGGATTTATATAGGTACCAGCAGCGGCGGATCCAGGGGGAGGGTCTTGGGGGTCCGGACCCCCCCCGAAAATTTTTAAGTTTTTGAGAAATTTTAAAATTGTTTATATTTTAAATTCATTCCAAGTTCAAAATCATTCAAAACTAGATTGGATTACCAAACCTGATTTTAATTAAATGAGGGTATTTCATATTACGTATTGCACAATGAACATTTCAAAGTTGAAATTTTAGACCCCCTCCGAAATTTTTTTCTGGATCCGCTCCTGGGTACCAGCATGGCAGCTTATAGATATCCTTGGGCAATATTTTTAAAACACCAAAATTGATTTTTACCTCTAGATACCAAGTATGGTTGAGCATGAGCATTAGAATGATGACCGTACAATTCGTAGTTGCTACTCCGTCATTGACCAGAACATGTGAAATTACACAGAGAATCAACGAATGGGGTCTGGGAGTAGCTATCCATCCTCAATGTGCACGTTTGGAGAGTTCAATACTTTGAAAAGCCAATAAGGGCGCCGGCCACATTCTTACAGTCATCGGGGAAGGGAAGGAATGTTAGTGTTACAAACGTTGTTATGGAGACCGTGTATACATCTGCATATCCACGTTTGCCACGGGAGGGTTTTTTTGTTAATAGGATGAGGTAAAGAGTCACACAAATCTGGATTTACCTTGATGAGTGATACGATCTATGCAACTCTCAGAAGCGTTATTATGTGTTTATTGTTCTGGGTAGCCGGCTGCCGAGAATTTAAGATAGATTTATCGTTTATTGTATTAATTTTGAAATGCTCGGTTAGTTAAAAAGCAATTTCAGCACCGGACACCCGACAGTCGGAAGTGTTACTTACGTTTAATTTAATTAAACGGCAGGTGAACAATTTTATAATTCTCGGCTCCTTCATTCCGGCAAAACACGGCATTCCAAAAACCATACAATATAATGTAAAGGGGAACGGGCATGGCGTAGTTGGTAAATCGATTGCCTTGTACGCGGTTCACCTGGGTTCGAATTCCAACCCCGCACATAGGGTTAGAAATTTTTCTAACCCGAGGGGGCAAATGACCTTAAAGTTAAAACCTCTATAATCGAAATAAAAACAATATAATGTGAATCGATCACTTTTAATGTCTCGAAACATTTGTCAATGTATCTAGGTAATTAAAGGTTTCGTAATACACGCATTATTTATGGTGCATGAATTCTGGTATTATTATTAATGACATTTATGTATTGACTTTTATATCCGCGGACGATTGATTCTTATGTTATAATTATTCGTGCGCTATTTGGCACATTTTAAACGGTATAAAATAAGCCCTACCGAAATACCTGAAACGACTATCTTTGTATGTCGGATATACAACCGATGACATGTGTGCGGTTTTTCATGCTAATTACTAGAACAAGATTGAACACAATAAGAACAAAAAGAAACTAACTTGTCACCAAGCTATAATATTTTTATATTCATGAAGAAATATGATTGACGTGACAGCAATATAGTGCATATACTACTCCAAAGCATATCAGCAATAAAAACAATTGATATAGTTTATTGATGATGTAATGGACTAAAAGTAAACCGATGAATATGACAATAAAACATTTGTTCTATTGGCCGATATGACTGCAAATTGGTAACTGGCTTTGAATTCTTCTTGCGAATTGTCAATTCTCAAATCTCATACATAATTCCAAAGTCTGCACTCACTCATACAAGACCATGCGTATTCCCCACGCACATTAAATACCCAGTGGATTAGTTTTCTAGTTGGTCAAATAAACACTAAACAAACAAAGAATTTTGTTTTCTCAGTATAAAGAAATGTCAGCTCGATTGGCATCAACCGGCGGATACGTGTTCCCTTACAATGCCATCAAATCAAAGAACATTTAACATACGACAAAATATGTGCAATTAAGAATATAACAAAATGAATGCTTAATTATTTACATTAAAATAAGTTCGGAAAAAAGTAATTGCATAGCCGAGGTGATTCATTTTCAAAGATAAAACTGTTGATGAATCACTTTATAGAAATGGGTGATAAGCGACGGAGATGAAAATAGCTGACCACCGCCTGACCATTCATAAATTACGTAACGCAAAAATTACCCAAAATTGACGTCCCCCATGTAACAAAATGTCACAAATTTCTCTATCCCCCTTCCCCTACTATGTAACAAAATCTTCTAATTTTTTTTTTGTGCAGTAAAAACATGTTACGTAACGAACTAGCTTACTCCCCCTCCTCCCTATGTCACAAATTGTCGTACCCCCTCCCCCCTTAAAAGCGTTACGTAATTTATGAATGGTCCCTAAATCGTTCCGCAGAATTTTGAACCCCAAAATTCTTTTCTCCAGCACACCGAGCACTCAACAGTCCGTTTACTTAAATGGCCATATGGCATGGCCGTGCAGGACAACCGGGAGTATCAGCTATTTGTACAGATCAATTTTTATTGGCGTCCGTAGACTACGGAACTTGATTGCGAAGCCCTTTGCGGCTGACATCGTTATCACATACCAGCAGTGTACAGTGATCCAGAATGTAAATTTAGCAAGAATTTTAACTTTTTGCTAAAACTAAATAACTTAACATTATGATATATAGGAAAAGTGTACTTTGCAAGGACCTTCTTTTCGTTTTGAACTTTGACGGTTCGAGGCAGATCTTGATAGTCTTTAATGAATTTATAGAACAACATAGTTTAGACAAATTTGCTGAAGATATGCACGCTCTAACTTTCATACGTTTAATCGCACGAGAGATTCAAATGTCCGAAGCTTTCATTTCAACAAATTTGTATAAACTGTGCTGTTCTATAACTAACATAACTTCAGCCAAGCTCTATTACTTAAAAACGGTTAAATTTATATTACTTTTGTAGTTTTATTTTACTCTAAAGTAACCTTCGGACAACTTGAAAATTATTTTATGAGCGGCGCATAATTTGTTCATAAATTTTTGTTTCATAGTTGCACAGTTACTTTTACATAAAAGATACAACTTTCTCAAATACAGTGAAGATCCGATTTTATCAGCTCCCGATTTTGTCTACCCTTGATTTTGTTAGCTTTTCGACCCGATTTTGTCAGTCTCATATGCATATATGTTTGATGGGGTCTAGCAGACGAACTAAGCTAAACTCGTATATATCATTTCTTGAGTATATTTTTCTTATCTTAAAAATGAGTTATTCAATAACAGAAAAATCTTTTTGACGATCAGAAAGGGATTACTACTTTAGATTATTAGATTAGACTACTTCAAGGGATTACAGAAGAATATTTTAACATTCAACTGTACCATTATCTTCGTAAAGGACAATTAACATTAAATACCGCTGCAGCCATAGGAATCACCATACTTTGTAGTATACATCAAAAACGGCTATTTTACGACATTTTTTATATCTTGCATTATTTACTCAAAAAAAGTTTATTTTTAGTGAAAAGTATATATAAATTTCCATAGGAAGAAGGCAGAGGTTTTGTACATTATGATAAACTGTTCTACTTCAAAATATCTGAAAGTATTTCTAAAGTCATCGTAACGAAAAAGCAAAACTGCAAAAGAAATAAAACCATTTTTTAAATAACACCCCAACACTATCTGGAGCCATTTAAAAGTTACTTTAATTTAGAACCAGCCTACCCACTATTTAAAATAATAGAAAAGCAGCAAACCGCTAAACCAAAAAAAAATCATTGTAAAATAGGGTGGTAAATTTTGCGTGGAATGCTCCATATGCAAATAAAATAAAATTTGAATTCTAAGTAATAATTTTCCTTCTTACTAGCATGAGCTGTTCTTTATATTCAACAAATAAAATCGATTGTCAGTGTTATACCGTTTAGAAAATTTTCCTTCTTTTGAATATTAGCTTTTCTTTTTTATAATCCAGAATACTTATAAATCTATCAATTTCCGTATCTTTCGTTTCTCTTCGTCTTCAATTCTCGACAAACATATGATTACGGCTTAAAAGCCAACTGTCAAAACTCTCTTTGAGAGGAAATTCCGGGCAAACCGTTACTGGCTAAACACGGTTCATAGCAGTTAACGAAAGAGAAAACTTTTCTCTTTTGTTTACGCCAACATCTGTCATTGGCGAGTAACGGTTTGTTCGGAATTTCCTTTCAAAGAGAATTTTGACAGTTGGCTTTTAAGTCGTAATCATATGTTTGTCGAGAATTTACCAAAAATAAAAATAAAATCGGAAAAAGCAAATTTGTTTTTTTTTCAAGTTTAATGATTTACTATTCAACTCGTTACCTAAAGGTTGTCCCACATCAAATTTCATTACAAAAAATGCTGTAGAAAAAAAACCATTAGATATTTTGTTTTGAAAATTTGGGTAGAAGTACTTTAGAGTGTATTATTCACACTGAACTTTTATCGCTGACAGTTTTTCGGAAATTGGACAAAGGGCGTCACCCGAAAAGCGACGTCGTGCATTGATCTTGCGCAAGCACTTCGAAAATCCTCAACTCTCTCATCGGGACATGGGAAAACAACTCGGAATCGTGCAGTCAATGGTAAGTCGTGTGATTTAACGATACTACCAAACTCTGAGCATCGAACGAAAGGAGAAATGCGATCAGAATGGACGTTCCATTAGTGATTAGGATCAGAAGCGTATATCGAAAGCTATTGCGGAACCCCAATGCTTCGGTCAAGGATAAGGCCAAAAAGTTGAATCTGCCCAACTCTCGCTCAAAGAGCCAAGGACCGGGAGGAACTGCATACGCACAATGTTCAGAATGCTCCAAATCGTGACGAACGGAAAAGTGCGGTGGGAAAGTAACGGGCCCGGAAACTGAACACCCAAACGCTGACGAAACCTCATTGTCTCATCATGGATGATTAGGCTTACGTCAAGGCGGACTTTCGACAGCTTCCGGGGATACTGTTCTTCACCGCCCAGCACAAGTTTGATATTCTAAAGGAAGTAAGGAAGCAGAAATTTTCAAATTTTACCAATAAATACATGATTTGGCAAGCAATCTGCTCATGTGGCAAACGGATTGCGCGTTCGTGACTACCGGGACTGTAAACGGGGAGATCTACCTCAAAGAGTGTCCACAGAAGCGTCTGCTTCCTCTGTTAAAGCAACACAAGGGTCCACGATCTTCTGGCCGGATCCTAGCTTTGTGCCACTATTCAAATGTTGTTTTGGAGTGGCACGAAGCCAACGGGTTCACTTTCGTACCCAAGGATTGGAACCACACCCCCCCCCCCCGCCCCACCACGCATCGAAACTCGGGCCCATCGAGAAATACTGGCCAATTATGAAGCAGGAACTACGGAAGCATTTCAAGGAGGCCAAATCTGAGGAATATATGAAGAAAACGTGGGTTTCCGTACTGAAGAAGGTGCAGCCAGATGTTGTATAGAACATAATGAGTGGAGTTTAGCGTAAGGTGCGAGCATACGGTTACGGTATTGACGTTGAATGAAATAAGTATGCCGAAAGCTTACTAATGGGTTATATTTTGTCTAAAAGTTTGAAATGGATCGGTTCACTGGGTAATTGTCTACACCCTTTTTTCGTAATGTTATTTGATGTGGGACACCGTTTATCAAAGCAAAACAAAAATCGGCTCAACTTTTCCTTAGAACTAGTGATGCTAGAGTGTATTGTCCAAATTTATTCACTTGACTCGCATATCGTTGCTTCGAATGCTTTATTACATTAAATTTCTGTACCGCCATGGCAATGAGCCAAAACGATTCATTGTTCCCAATGCTCCATTACCCCGAATTCCATCATTCCGAATACCATTACATCGAATATTCATCTATCTTAAATTTTTGGCATTTTTAATCGGATTACAGTCTATCGCACGCAGAAAATTGAAGGTAGCGTAAAACAACAAACCGATGATTGCTTTGGGTCTACTACCAGGTCGTTTTTATGTTAGTGAAATTGCGTGCGTAAGTGTTTGTAGATGGGCGCGAATGCATGTTCACGTTTCTGGTCAGGTTCTTATTATCGCGTAGGGCATGAGCGTTGGTATATTAACGTGTTTGATCGTGCGGGCATTTGCATGTCGCGTGTGGTATTGTGTTTGTAATTTCGCGCATCTAAATTTATTTGAATAACCGTAGGGCAGTTTGCATATTCACGTGCGCTTTAGAATGTTCGCGCGGGACGTGATTCTAATGGTTAGATTTTGAGTGTACAGTTCAGATGCTAGAAGAGTGAATTCCAATGTATGACTAGAGTATTCGGTGCTCTGAAACTTATTGTGTAGTGTATACGAGCGTCGTTTTTTTAGAAATGGTTCAACTGAAGGTATGAAGTTGGGGTCTTAGGACACCGAATGTGGGAGTTTCCGAGCTTGAACGATTAATGAACGCGTGCGAACAGGCGTTTAAATGATGGTACTCCCAACCGTGTGTATAAGCTTGTACGAGCTAACACGTTAACTTAGTTTTTTCGTGGATGATCGTGATTGCACGTTTGCACATGGGGTCAGGTTTGCATTACCGCGAAGCGCTCGAGCGTTTGTATGTTAACGTGTTCGATCGAGTGTGTATAAATTCATTTGCATAACCGTGTGGCCGTTTGCTTATTCGCGAGGGACATTGAAAATTCGCGTGGATCGTGATTTTGATACTTATTTTGAACATACGGTTAATATGCTAGAAGCGAGTGAATTTGCCTGTATTGCTACATTTTTCCGGCTATAGCGCGCTAAAATTTGCTATCTGTAGGAGATCTCCTTTTTGTGAATTTCAGTTTTGATTTTCCGAAAAAACCAACATGCACATATTAGAACTTCGCGGCGAACAAAGCCCCAAAACATAAAAGGAAATTTAATATCGCGCAAGGTTTTTTAAGAAACTACTAAAATTACTAAAATCAACAGTTTGTAGTGTAATTAAACGGTAGAGTGAAACCCTAAGCAAATGGTGAAAGGTTAACAAAAAGTTGCTAAGGAATGAAAAATTCCTTCTATGCGTGATCTAATCAAAATATAGGTTGCAAGTTACTCCACAGTGCGGAGATCATATCCAGAGACTTCCTTCCTTACCATTCTTGTAAACATCCACAGCACTTTATGAAACAAAATTTAGTGTTATCTCGAAATCAGGGAAAGATCTTCCACACGAATAAATTTTCACGAAATGTAATCGATTTTTTTGTTTCGATTATAGAAATTTCAACCTTAGATTCATTCGCCTCTTTTTTCGGGCTTTGGGCTTTGAACCCAGGTGCGCTGCGTATAAGGTAATCAACTAGCCAACTACACTATGCTCACCCCCTAAGCTAGTAGCTGTGATCCAATATATGACGAACATACATTAAACAACTCCCTATTAAACTATTCTTGGCAACTGGTCTTTGAGAAGCCCTCGGTCGGACCAAACTTGTCTGTACTGAGCATCTAAAACGAAGAGTTTTATCACATCTTTCCCAACGACATCGAAAGTCTGCAAGAATAGTTGCAAAGGTTGATTTTATCGGTTGTGTATATGACTCGGATATTTATGTATAAAGTTGTTCGGCATGCAGTCTTTAAAATACTGTGGACAGATTTTTACTTTCTCTCCTACGTTTCGACAATGTATTTTTGTCTTCCTCAGGGATTGAATGATACATTGTCGAAACGTAGGAGAAAAAGTAAAAATCTGTCCACATTTATGTTGTGATCCGATCTAGCAAGCGAAAGAGTTCAAATGGCTCCGGATTCCAAATAATTGAAAGATATTGTATTATTGACTAACCAAAATTTGGAAGAGGTTGTACACAAATGATAGATTCATCACCAAGGCGATAGGATAAGTATATGATACCGGTAACTGCACTTGAAATGATGGCATGGAGTAGACGTAAAAGACATCAAATTACGATTCGCCTAGTGAACATTTATGCGGAAAGAATGGATGTTCTTTGTAAAATTTTAATGAAGACAACCTTGAAACGGGTAATGGAGCATATTGTTATTTAGATCGCTGTCAAATATTTTTTGGCACTATACCAGTGTAGCACTAGGTTAAAACGAAAATACCATTAGATTATGTTCCGGAAATTGAGTTAGCCATTTGATTACGTATATTGTACGAGTGTCCGAACACATTTTAACTGTTCGAGCATGCATGCTTCAGTTCTTGATAACATAGAAGGTTAGTGGTTCAAAAAGAAATGTTAATACCGCTGTGGTCTTATTGTTTTTTTTTTCGACACTATTTGCAGCTGCCAACAGCCATCATTTATTTCAACAAATCATCAAATGGGAAAAGCAGTTTTATGATTCGTTCTTCATAGTTTGACTTTCATCAGTATTACAAATAAGTACACAGCAAATGTCGTTTTCCACCTCATGATATGTTTTGAAAATGCTGTAGTCAATGAAGAAGAGTGTCTAAAATGGGCCCGGTGTATGATCTAAATGAAAGGGAGTGAGAAGAAAGTCCAGGCAAACTCAATAAACTATGTAAAAGGGTTGATTTAGGGTCGATGGTTTTTGGTTATTTATAAGAAACCCATTTTGATAAGTATGTATTCTGCTATATATTCAGTTTTCCGCCAAAAATATTGTGTATCATCATAAGATTGTTGTCTTACGTGGGCTTAGCAGAGTTTTGATTGAAGTTGATACACACAACAATGAAAAAGCATTGAAAGTACAGTAACCATCGCAATGTGAGAGTAATGCCGGTTTGTGACTTTTTTGTACCTATGTCAGAATCTTTTCCAGCAGCAAACAGAATAAAAAGCTGAATCCCCTTCACACGGAAAAGCATAAAGCTGAACAAAATTGTGCATGCTCGCGCACAGCACTAGCAACAGCTGTAGCTATATTTTCACCGACGAACGATCGGTGGTGGTGGTGATGGTGGTGCAGGGCACATTTTCCCATGCATATGCTCGGTTCTCGTACCCGTCGTCATTTTTCTACCCCTCGCGTCGCCCAGCCAGACGATTTTCCCTTACCCCACCACAACAAGTCCTGTAGCAATCTTCTAGTGAGCCCTAGCAGGAACGAGAGCATAGTGGTGGTGCTGTTTTGGCTTTGATTGTTGTGTGCCAGTGCAAAAGCGGACAGACGACTGAACCGACCCGGTCCGGTGGCTCCCGTCGTAGAATTCGGTGGTTGGAAATCTCTTCTCGAACTCGAAGCTCGAAGTGTCAGAGGGCAGTGGGGGGTGGATAACATTGGGTTCTATTGTTTTCCAGCAACTGCCCGACGTGGTTCAGCTATGTACACATAGTTTATGCCAGTTTAATACCCGTTCCTTCAAACTTGCCGACGCACAGATACTTGGGTTGTGTTTCATCGTTTAATTTTAGCTACTATCGCATAGTATGCTGGGAAAGCTCGAGCAGTTGGTTCAGTTGTGGAGTTTCAGACTTGTCGGGAACTTGTTCCGCCCGTCACGTTTCCACGCGTTGACAAGGACATAATGCGTCAGCGGAAAAGTGTATCCGGTTTCGTTATCAGACATGGATTATAAACAGTCATGGATTGCACATCAGGAATGTCAAGTTTTTTTTCTAGTCATCTAAATATCGAAACCATACAGCGATCACACTGGCGAGCTAAGGTCGTTCCATTGAATCTCGATTTGTCTTTAACACTGAGGGTGAAGAATTCGACATCCTTTTATTTACAGTCTGTTTGGAACGTCTACTTTGACAGTTGCATTTATCTGCAGAAAATGCATAACCTGCTACAGTACATATCATTGTGAAACCGGTGATAAATTTATTGCGCGGCCGCGAGCAAGGACTCTTTCCGTGTTTCGTTGAACGAGTTTTCTAGCGAGAATGGTTCCCGTGGAGTAAGTGCGTGTTTGTGTGCGAGAGAGCGGGACGTATCTGTTTCGAGTCAAGTATTTACAGGTGCAGAAAGAAACAGTGACTTGCTTCGCAGCTTCCGCCTGTTTGGTGCAGCGTGGTACTGTTAGTATACCCTTGGTGACTGCGCCGCTTTATGCTGGTGATGTAGATGTAAATGTATGAGTACGCAAGTCTATCGGTGGTGCCCGGTATCCGCTGATAGTAAATGCAATAAAGTTTGCAGCCGTACAGGACAGCAAACTGAAACCTACTGAATCATTTCCGATTCTAGCTCTAACATATGTTCGTCTTGTGACTTATGCTTAACCCTTTCATACCCAACTTTTTTCTAGTGCATGCAGAGTTTCAAAACTATTTTTCCTTGAAAACAGTGGTGTCAAGAAACACGAAAAGCCTTTTTTCATAAAGATAGGTACTCCCTCGCAGTGCTAGAAGCTGCTCAATTTTTATCTTCCAATGCTCAATACAATTCTCCTAGAATATTTACAATAGTCCAGTTGCGTAGAAAATGTAGCCAAAGACAGTCTAAATTGATAAGTTTTCTCAATTTTCAATAATATTGCAACATAACGAAGATATATGAATAATTCATTTTCCGTCATCAACGTAAACTGTTCCTGGCAGCACTGCTCCATCGGAATCCAATCAGACTAATTGCAATAACTTCAGTTCTAGAGCTGGTCCTTGAAACTATTAATACTCTAATGAAAGCCAATAGTTACATTTATTGGCCTTTCTTGTTTTGCAAGCAAATTTTGCCTTAATCAAAAGTTATAGCTGTTTAAAAACGTTGTTGTCCACAAACAACATGGGCATGAATGGGTTAAACAAATGAAACCATTGCAAACTACGCGATAGGGACGGTCAAAGCGTTATTGATAAATCAATTGCTTCTTACTCATTTTTGTCCCTTCCTAACCCTGAACGTAGGATTAGAAATTTTCCCATCCCGAAAAAGGCGAATGACCCTAAAGCTAATAGCTCTGTACTGCCAATGATCGCGAGTTAGTACTCTAAAAATAAGAAATCCGATAGAAAATAGGACAAGCATGCAATAATGGGTAGTATAATCGAAACAAAAAAAAAAGAACCACACTATTTATCTGGTATTTTTCAAACTAAATTTAATCTATCGATAGCATACAAATAACAAAAAAATATAGTTCTGTGTCATTTGGTCGAAAAGGTCATTAATCCGAATGCCGTTTGGTTCAGTGCCATTTGGCAGATTATTTAGAATAATACGTTAAATTATTTGTTTATCGATATTGGAAGAGTGTACCAGTCTAAATATTGAATATGAAAGCTCATCGCATTAATGAACAACAGCTCATGTTTGAAAGAAGGATACTGGTGTATAGAATAGATTAATGGATTAACATACAATAGTATTGTCAATGAGGACTTTTAATGATTGAATGAAAAAAGTCTATTAAGTAGATCATCATTCAGTCATCTGTTCCTAATAAAATTTGAGTAAACTTTTGTACACTACCCTTAACAGGATTTGCATTCGATACTTTACATACATAACGGAATCGCAGAGCTTCTATTGGAATGCTCTGGTTGGAACATCTGAAAATAAAAGTGCGGGTATTCTGGAAGTAATACAATCATTTTCACTGTTCAATGTAGATGATGGCAGCTAACAACATTTACCCAACTTGTTAGTCTTAGGTAAAGATAAAAAACAATCGAAACTCTTTTATGACGGATGAGAATGAACCTGATATAACTCGTGTTGAAGAAAAATACAACTTTTTGAATAATACGTGTTATTCATTGGATTTAACATCGTATAATAATACTCATTTTACTAAATATCCAGGTAGATGTTGGTAAAGCAAATAAAACAATATTTAACATCGCTTACAACGTGCAAGGGTTGCCCTTGATGCGTTTGATTCGTTGTTGCACGTTCGCTTCGTGCAATAATAGGAGACGAATAAAAATCTGCATTGAATGAAGGCGCAGTTGGTTCGTTTGACGTTTTCGGTAGCGTCACAGACTATTGAACGCGAGCGCGGGAGAATATGATGGATTTTCAATCGATGACTTCAAACATTTGTCACTCGGGTTTTGGTGCGAACTCCGACATTTAAATGCCTTTGTTCGGGTGAAGTGACTGCAACCTGCATTCAATTTCAACGCCTCCCGCATTCATTTATTTCCAATCTAATCGCAATTTCACGCAGAATCTAAAGTTTTGAGCTAAATGGAAATATGCTTTCATTCACAAATCGAAACATTTATTTGTCACATGTAGACAGATTAAAGGCAGAATTTGTCATTTCTTTCCTGGTGTTTAGTAGAAGTTAACTTGGAAAATTGTGTGCAGTGCTGTTTTGGAAGAAAATTCACTTTGCAGATGATGTTGAATTTGAACGCGCAAACAACCGAAACATGACCTTGAGCGCAGTTATTTCATAACCTCCATTGCAATGTTCCGAGAAGGAAACATTAAACTATGCCTATAATTTACATAGGTATTTATTTAGTTTAACAGATATAACGATTAGTTACATTTTATTCATTGTCCTGTAATTTTTCTTTTCATATCGAGGCGATATTGTGAACCATTCCTAAACAATTAAAATGCGCTTCAATTACACGGTGCTACAAAATAATTGAATGTACTTTTAAGGTGATATAGTAAAGGTTGTAGGTCTGGTCAAATACAACAAAAACCAGGTTTGATCAATTTAACCTTTTCATGTCCAACTTTTTTCTAGTGCAGATAGGGTTTCAAAACTATTTTTTCTTGAAAACAAGAAACACTATAAGCCTTTTTTCATAAAAATAGGTGCTACCCTTGCTGTGTTAGAAGCTGCTCAATTTTTACCTTGCTCAATACATTTTTCAAGAATATTTACAAAAGTCCACTTGTGTGGAAAACGTAGCCAAAGGCAGTCTAAATTGATAGGTTTTATCAGTTTTCAATAAAAATTGCAACATAACGAAGATATATGAAAAATTCATTTTCTATCGTCAACGTAAACTGTTCCTGGCAGCACTGCTCCATCGGAATCCAATCAGACTAATTACAATAACTTCAGTTCTAGAGTTGATCCTTGTAACTGTTAATACTCAAATGAAAGACAATAGTCACATTTATTGGCCTTACTTGATTTCGTGAGCAAATCTTGCCTCAATCAAATGTTATAGCTGTTTAAAAACGTTGTTGTCCACAAGCAACATGGACATGAATGGGTAAATATACCCTCAAAATCTTGATTTATAGCAAAAAACCTACTTAATTCACATAGCAGTGAGATGAGACATTTCTTACACATATCACTGTTGGATCATTCATTTGTTTGCAGAACTCGTTCATTAGTTTGCAGTTTCAATTCCTGCACGAATAAAACCTCGAATAAACTGAATAAATTATAGAAAATCATTAAAACGAACAAAATAAAAAATAAAGCAAGAAATGCAAAACCATAGGTCTTCAAATTCATAAAATGAGTACAATGATTAATATAAATCAAATTAATGAAATACATCCATCAAATTAGATTAAATGAATCAAATGATTGGAATGGAACGTTCAATTTGTTTTGGAATTCAAAATTGTCTTTTTGGTCACATATTCCCGAAAAAAATTGTTGTACAGTATACGTAGATACGCACAGTTCGAAATTGTAAAGTGAGACAATGTCACATGTGCTTTCAAGCTCTTTAAACAGAGAGCAAGAGAGAGAGAATACGATTCGTAAATCAGACAGGTAGATATTTCAAACTTTTCGGATGCATTGAAGTAAATAGTGTGAAGCTATGCTATGTAGATAGCACAAAAGCCGTTCAGTTGATTATAATGCAGTCTCTTTCCAGTCATCCTTATTGCTTCCATATTAGCACATTTGCCCAAAATTCCACGCGGCCTTTCCCGATTGAAAGGAACGGCCGCACTCCATGAAACGCCGCGCTTAGCCCATCTGTTATAATATCATGATTTTGCATAGCTAAGGGCTAAATGATAACACGTGTTGTTTCAAAAAATAACCCTGCGTTATGCAACGCTTTGTGCAGGTTGATTATATCAGTTGCAAGCGGCGCCAAATTCAGCACGTTCAGCATAATTCAATAATTCTTTTTATATTACAGAATTGATCAAATTGGTTAAATGAGTTAAACTAATCAATCAAATCCTGTTTTAAAAACTGTCCTTGCATTTAAACCAAAATGGGTGGCTTATCACTACCACTACATTACATAATTTCAAGCGCAAATACAAGTGCTAGTTAAACCTAAAATTTACTGGCAACATTACAGCGGCATTTAGGAAGCAGTTGGAGCGGCGTGTACGTTTTGGTGAATGTCTCAATATTGTTTCGTTCGGAATTTTCGTTCAGGAAATATGGATAAATGAGTCCTATACCAACCAATACTATGAAAAAATGATTCAAATTTTCAGGATAAGTATTTAGTTTGTTGGAAACGCAAGTGGTCATTGAAAGTGTCACCAGACATAAAAACATAAAATATGTTTCTAGTTACATTGGTCATGAAAAGGGTACCATCTTTCATTCAAAATTCAATAGATACGAAAAGTTTAAATAACATGCGTGGAATGTCTCTTTTCAACATTTTTATCTTCAAACATCCATATTACCCAGTTAAGTTAAATATTTTTCTAGATAGCCATGAATTTCCCTAATTATAGTGTATATAAAAGCTCAAAATAGAACTGAATTAAATTGGAATTGACTTAGGAAGAATATCCATTCATCTTGAGGGTGTGAATATAGTTATAGTTTGCTCATAATACAAACATTTTGCAAATTTTCTCAGGACTATTTTATTTACCAAATAGGATTCAATATTAAACTTGTTATTACGAGTGGCTCTCTTCTACACTAAAATGCAAAAAACTATTTACAGGGTAACGGCAGACAAAAAATAATTTTGACTTCTCAAACTTCCTCAATTACATCGCACACATGGTTGGACATTAATAAATATTTCAGATTAGCAGAAGATCTTATCACACAACTTTGAAATGGATAAAGAACACGAACACGAAGGAAAAAAGAGACAGAGAGAGAGAGAGAGAGTGAGAGAGAGACTGAGAGAAAAAGTGAGAGAGAGGGGTAGTCAATAAAATAAAATCACTCAGGCAGGCAATTGGTGAGGGAACAAACAAAACTGGCTCATTCAATGAGTTTCAACGTCGCAAATGCTTAGTGTGGAAGTTTACCGTGACTTAACTTTTTGTCGGTTCCGACAGCATGAAGTAACAAGTTACTTTACGCTTGTCCGGACATGCCGTAGACTCAGGTGATTCGCATTTCTAATGCCAAAAGACCCTGACTCCTACGGTAGCAGACAAAAAGTTAAGTCGCCGGTGAGCTCTAAGCTTGCATATATGATCCTTCCACGCTTTTCTAAACTTTCTCCCTTCAACACCTTGCTCTCCCTTGAGTACTATGGCTCTAAATATTGAAAGATATACTTCACCTTCCAGTCCCTTGCTAATTAAATGCCGTAAAAACTGTTGACAAATTGACTCAATAGGTCGTTAACAAAAATGGTTAACAAAAAAAATTGTGAAAAAAGAGAGGGGTGGCGTGTGAGAAATGGCAAATGATGGTTAGTGCCGTGACAAATTTATTTCTTTACACCCTTATTATAAATAACGCAACTCGTAATTTTTGCGCCATGGCATGTACAACCTAAGTCTTGTGTCTCCTAACTTTTTGTACGGTAACAGTAACCAGAGCTTCTTGTAGCTTTTGAACACAGATGTTTTGTTTTGGATTTAGTGTCTATTTGATGGTCAAGTCGATCAGCAAGATACCGAAGAGACAAAGTCGAGACAAAAACTCTGGGGTCACTAATTAAACTGATTTCAGGGTTGTTACGAGTCAAATTCACTAGCATAAGCATAAGCATAAACATTTAAGAGATTACCCGTGTATTGCTACTTCGATATTGATCTGAAACAGTTACTAGACAAGCCAATAAAAAAACGCGCCAAATTCACATTATCCTAAAAAGAAAAACACTCTAGAAATGCATCATTTCTGTAATGTTTTCAGTAATTTTTTAAAACCTATTCAAACGTTGAATGTGTCTGTGTTATATAGTAACTAACGTTGGAAATAGTAGAAACTGCATAGTTCCCCACACACACCAGACGAAATAAATTTTTTAACATTATATTGAGTAACGGAGAAATTTCAAAACAGGAAAATCTTTAAAAAAAAATGTCCTCTCGACCGGTCATTCCACGTAAAATAGAATTCGACACACTTGACCGAAAATAGATAGGGGAACCCGGGGCTATTAAGACAGTGGGGGTAATTCGGACCCCCTCGATATCTCAGAAAATAGCAAGACTTTCTGACTATCGTACATATTCGTGGAACCACTACTCTGAAACATTATTTTTGAGAGCTGAATTTGATTGTTTGTTCTTTGTAGAAAGGAGATACAACGTGTTTCGTTGTTTTGCCATTCTTGAAAACAAAAATCATTATAATGGAAAACCGTGATTAAAGCAACAAATGAAAAAATAGCAGGTGAGTGTTTTGGAAACCTTGAAGCTCCTATTTTATGGAATGATTTTTGTTTGGGTGAAAACACAGATATTTTCGATACGCTCACGACTTTTGTGCGATATGAGCGTACGAGGCTATTCGGACCCCCTATTCCGTCAATCACCGTTTAGCGGCTTACGGCTGCGCACACCATTGTACACGCCACAGCAAAGAAAATACATGGGCCGACAATCGACAGCTGTGACATACCAGATTAAGTTTTTGTAAGGCAATTTTTTTTTTGCTTCCTAAGGAATGTCTCTTATAAATATTTCATAGGTAAACATAATTCCATTGTAAAAAAATTTAAGATAAATGACGGTCTGAATTGCCCCATAGGGAGGTCCGAATTACCCCTACATTGTAAAAGGATGAAAAAACGTAGAGGTTTGCAAATCGTCGCCTAGCGCTGCCATTGGCTGGTGTAAATGAACATTTTATGGCACCAAAATGTAGCTGAGGTTTCAAAATAACAATTAGGACTTTTTACCGGAAACTTTTTTCACATCAATCCACCTAAAAGAGCGATTTGCTTAAGTAGGTCCGAATAGCCCCGGGTTCCCCTATTTCAAATATTACTCATAATTTCGAAGCCCGGTGAGATATTGTAGTAAAAAATCTGGCCAGTTTCGTTATTCAGCCAACTCACCAGCTCCGAGCTTTGTCTGATTTGAATAAGCTGCGCATTCTGCCAACAGAAAGCCTCATTATGTTTGAACAATTTAAGATGCCGGCAATACTAATTTGAAATGGAGCAAAATAAAAAGAGCTGCAACGGCCACGATGAATCTTGCTAAGGTTAATGTGCTAACCTCTATTTAGATTCGAACAATTTTGATTATTCGCTTAAAAATCCATTTTGAACGCTTAGGAAGTTTTACACAAAAAGATAACCAGTACTGATAACTTTTCTTTCATTTGTTGAACAATTACAGCAAATAGTTATGTATAACACTTTTGTAAGCGTTTATTTCAAATTTCTAAACTGCTTTTCGTATCCTTTACCTATACCTATATCCTCTCCTACATGATATTTGTTATTAAACAACAAAGCTAACACAACACAAAAGTGCCCTTTAATCTCAATCTCATTACCGTACAAAAACAGACCACTTCCCATCGTGTTACGAAAAATGTCGTGGCTAGCATATCCCCGAGCCACAGCAGCTTAATCCCTCCGGCATACACCCAATTGTTTACGGTCTCAGTCATCGTGAAATCGTAAAACCTTCATCACACTTTCCTCCGATCCACCTCCAATCCCTCGAGCAATTCAACCGACAATCATGATCCTCAACAACTATAAAGCGTAAACAGTGACTTTACCTCCCCCCGCCTCTACCCCGTCGGCGTGCTGGTGAACGAGCAGACAAACCAACCCACCGCAACGGTGAGGCCACTTTGCCACTTCCGCCGATTCCATATTCTCGCCGACAGGCTGGTCGGTAGGTAACCAACACACAGTCGCGCAGCTCCAGGCACTTTGTATGCAGACACACACACCGGGAGTAGCGAAATTTCCAGCCAACTAATTATGATAATTAGTGTTTGCTTTGTCATGCGAAACTATTGCTCCGCGGATTGCTGGTACCGCCCATCTTCCGGACCAGGTGTCGTGGTCTTCTAATAGCGAACGTGGGGACCCCGATTCGATATATTATAAAACAGGAGCTTTTGTATATTACTGAACAGGTAAGAATCGCTCAGTAACCAAGGAAGAAATAATGAAAAATCCAACTAGGAACAAATCATGAAATCAGTATGGGCGCTTAGTGTCTTTTTTTCTAACTGAACCTTCAATGCACTTTTTACACACAGATAACAGGGAATGTATGTACGATAAAAGGTGTAGTAGCCAATACCCTCACCCACACACTGAGAGTTTGTTACGCGCAGCGACACGTGATAAGAGTTGTTGGATGGTTGCTTGCTAGTTTTTTGCGGAATTGTACCGAGTACCTACCTACTGAATGCCGACCGTTTCGCGTGAACTGAGCATCGCAAAAGGGTGGGCGAAATCGGTGATGTCAGTCTGCTGGTTGATAACAGTCGCCGCCACCACCACCACCGCGATAAGGTGCATCTTTTCGGTTTTCATTTTTCATCGAAACGGGACGATTGAATGGGGAAAAAATATGTAGGCACTCGTACGGTACTCGATGCCAGTAGGTTATCGTTGGAGGGGTGCTTAAGTTGGCATGGTTCGGTACGTAGCAGATTGTAATGTATTTGTAGGTGGAATTTGCTCCTGGAGGCCGTAGTGAGATGAACTAGAGGTGGGCGTTAGTATGGAATAATTTAATACGGTCGTTTAAAGCGTGTCTAAATCAAGATAGATACTTGGGATTATTAAGAGTCATTGGTACGCGAAACCCTCGGCTGTCTTGCCCAAAAAAACTCCTTTTGTCTTACTTAAAAAACTGTTGTAGATTGTTTAAGTAATGTGACACCCGTAAAATAATTCAAAAAGGTATCAGATTTTTCATTAAAACCGTGGACTACTATTGAATTTCGTACGGAACATTTTTAGTTGATAAATTTTTCCCCGAAATTCAACAAAATGATCAGAATAGTTTGAAAATAGTTTATTAGTTTGACGAAGTTTTCCAAATTTTGCGTCAAGTTCTAGGATTTTAACTTTTTTATATAGAAGGCTATGCAATCGCTCTAAAATTTTCTCAAACTCAACCTGCTAATCAAGACCCAGGTCACTGAGTCTTGAATGCCATCCAACTTAGTTCGTCGAGACAGAAAAATGTCTGTACATGTAAACGTAAACGAATAATTTTCTGACAAGCTACTGCGCGGTAGATTATTTATAGGAAAGAGATATTTGTCAATCTTCATTTGACGAAGAGCATAGTGCTTCGCCACGGAAAACTTTGCAATATGTCAAATATTACTTTGATTAAGTTTTATGTGATAATAGAATAGAAATTATGATTCGGGAAAATGAATCTAAACAAGAGATAGAAAATTCCCGTACCTGCTCTTCTCTTTACGCGGTGGAACGTATATTAAAAGTGAAAAAGGATCTTTGATTACGGAAGTCACCATTATACAATTCCACCATACACGAAATTCTGAGCAGATAACATTCAATAGTTTAACCGAAGAAGGAGGCCTTGTTGTGCCTAACAACTTGCAATATGTCGTACTAGTAGACGTTTTGTGACGGAATACTGCCGAAAAGCTTATTGCAAGCATCATAATGCAATATAGAGGAGGTGGAGTCCATTAGGTTTGTAAATCTGGCGAAATTTCTTCCCGAGCATTTACAACGGAATTGATTTAATTGACTGAGTTGTATTTATCGCGAGCAGATCTTCACATGCCAGATAATCAAACGGAACATTACAGAAAATTCGACACAGAAGCCACCTAGAAAAACGACGAATATGATAACTCGAGTGAAGCCGAATTAGAATCCCCAAGTTTCGTCCGGTTAGGTTATGTGTGAACTTGACCGTTGATACGCCCGCTCTACTGCATGGAGTGATTAATCTTTTGAGCGTTTCGCCTGGAAATACTTACGCTATTATTATAACATAAGGGCCAAAATATGTACGATTAGAATACAAATACAAATTTTCGAAAGAGTCGCTCTGATTGGTTGCCACTATTCGCTGAATGCTTATACACAATACTTTTCGGTGGTGTCCAACCGGGAAAATGGATCAAAATAGTGGGTTAAGCTATTATGTGTAAAAATCACCCCAGGGTGAGGATGTGTAATCTCACTTTAGAGACAGTGGTACGATCACTGTCGTCAATGCGATAAGCATGTTTCTTTTCCTGCGACGTCATCTTAGCCCTGGGATAACATAAGGGTTTGTGCATCGAACCTGAGTCCCAAGGGTTGCAGTTTGGAATACTGTCTCTGGAGTTATTTTTCACATGATTGCTTTCATTTAACTCACCATTTCGATCAGTTCTCTTCGTTGGAAACTTAGGTCAAAAACCCAAAAAAAATGAATTAATTATTTATATATATAATGTTTGAAAGCCGCGAATTTATTTCGCAGACTCGGTAGATGTTCATTTTATACTTCGCGGGCAAGTGGAGCAGACAAAGCTCTTCATCGATACCCGAAAAAGAGGAAGAGGAGCAACCCACGGGCACAACGGAGAACCATGCAAACTGTGCATTGCCAGAATGCCAATGGCCACTGTAAACGGACATTAAATTGAACGGGAACTGAGTTGCACTGAGAATTAGCATGAAGTCGTGAAAATCATTATCCTAAGAAATCTAAGAGATAATTAATTCTAGGACTTTATTACGGCGTTTTCTTCTTCTTACGTTTCAAAAGGAAGTTTCAAAATATTGAAATTACATCTGTAATATCAATATAAAAACGCTATTTCAACCCTGTTTTATGGACGCCTATTTGAAGACGGTGGTTAAGGCAGCGTTTGCCATCTTTGTTCAATGCTTTGGATCAACTGGTAGAGAGGGATTCCATGAGAAACCGGCCGACCGCAAAATATGACCATTGTCGATTCGAACGAAACTTTGCAGGTGTGTTCGCTGTATGAATCTCCATGATATTCTCTGGCAATTGGAATATTTTGATACAAGAGTAATTTTTCAAAAGGGCGTAAACGTTTCTACGTGCATGAATTTCAAAATTTTTTTGTTCGATTACTGTATTTTATACAGCAAAACTATCTGAGAACAAGTTACAGGGAATGAATACTTCTGTCCGAAAAAAATATAAACTTTTTTATTGAAAGCTTCTCCATGATCCAAATACACTAAAAAAGTTGCTTTTACGTCTTTAAAACGATAAACACTAAATTTTTGACATTTTTGATGGGGTAACGCGAATAACTTTTAAAAAGAGCATAATTACACGAATTAATTGTTTTTGAAGTAGCAAAATTTCAAATATCTCGAAAACTATCGCATTTTGGAAGATTTTTGTTAAATGCATTTTGATTTTAAATGGTGCTTAGAACTATATTCTGTAATAGAATTACAATTTTGTATGTCTATTAGTATGAAATTTAAAAACATGTACGAAGTTATTGTTAGGAAAACTTTTTTACCGATTTTTTCTCCATCATGCAATCACATTTAAAATGTTTCTTTTCTCTTTAGGTTTTTGGTAACAAAATATAAAAAAATTAAAAAAATGGGTTTTTTCGCAATTTAAATTTTTATCATAAATTTTTGTTTTTTTGAAAAATGACACAACATTTTTTTCAGTGTATATTTTTTTCAGACAGAAGTATTCATTCCCTGTAATTCGTTCTCAGATAGTTTTGCTGTATAAAATACAGTAATCGAACAAAAAAATTTTGAAATTCATACACGTAGAAACGTTTACGCCCTTTTGAAAAGTTGTTCTTGAGTCAAAATAATCTTATTACCTGTGGAAAATATTTAGTCTTGCATGACGATGAAACGTGTAAAGTTTCATTGGAATCTAAGATGGTCGGTCACGATTTTAAAGATTTTCGGACGGATCTTCGTGGAATTCCTCTAGAGCGACTATCGCGACATTCGTTTCGATTTTTCGTTGCGTTCAAACAGGAGTACTTCACTATTCTCAGACCATAAAAACTATTTTTCTCCATTATGGAGAAAATTGTTTAAAACCATTAAATTAGTGACGGAATTTGCGTTTTGACATCGTCTCATCAGAATCCGACACTAACTTAGTGACAGGACTAAGCTAGCGCCGGATTTACGCTAACTCAAACAAAAAACGGAGACACAATTTGTGCAGTTTAGTTTTTGGAGCCAGCGTCAATTCGGCACTGGCTTAGTCGGTTAGACGAACTCGAAACGCAAATTCCATAACTAATCCATGTCTGTTCTTTTAATGGTTCTTAGGAACAAAGCGAAGATGCTGATTCTAATTTATACACTTTTCATCCATTTGTAGGTCATGTAATTAATAAAATAGTGCGGTACATTCCCCGCTTCTAAACATCTATAATTCTTGAATTAGACAAAAAAAATTTTAAAAAAACAAGTGCGATTAATAACTATGACTATTTCCATTTGTGCATAGACAGTTGTAAATATTATCCATAGAACTGAAGCTATTGCATTTTTTATAATTTGTCTATACAACACGGCTCGATGCGTGAATTTAACGAAACCGTGTATTTACAACAAATAAATAATAAAGATCGTTTAATGCGTGTCTACCTAATTCTTCTCACACAATTTATCAGTGCGTGTGGAGATTCTTTTCCGCGGTGGAGAAGCATTCTCAGAATCCCCTGATAGAGTCTGAGAGTCATTCGGTCCGCTAACGTGTGGGAGGCGAGACTTTGATCTCTAAGAGTGCTAAAGGGTAAACCACTATTTGATGGGGATTTAAATAGTCGCCTTATAAATAATAAAGGTAACTCAAACTAAACCCTTTCTTGACAACAGTTCAAGATAAAGTGGAGGCTAAGCTGAACTTCAATATCTTATATGAGATCCACTAGTGTAGGGGATCCCATACCGCCTCAAGGCACAATATCATTCTATATGGATGGTTCTGAAATGGGCGAACTGACTGGCTTGGGAGTCTACGGACCAAGAATTAAAGAAGCGATATCAATGGAAAAGTGGCCTACAATTTTCCAGGCAGAGGTATAGGTAAGCTGACCAACTCTGACGAAAAAATCCGTACACCATACCGCAATGAAGCGAAATCGTTCACCACGCTCAGGCAAACGGTTCGCATAGTGTACGGATTTTTTCGTCAGAGTTGGTCAGCTTAGGTATAGGCAATATACACCTGCTCGGAGGTCTGTACGAAACGAATCTACAGACATGTAAAAATCGTAATGTTTTCCGACAGCCAAGCAGCACTGTTGGCATTAAGGTCGTCGAAATGTGAGTCCAAGCTGACTTGGGAGTACATCACATCTTTACAAGAACTGGCAACTCGGAATGCCCTAAAAACAATTGAGGTTTTATGGTAGTTTTATAGCCACTCATAAAACTTAGATTGCCCTTGTAGCGTTCTATAAAACTTCCATTGCTACTTGGTTTAAGTAATGATTTTCTGGGTACCTGGTCACCAAGGAATCGATGGTAACGAAGTGGCTAACGAATTAGCCAGGCGTGGTTCATCAAACATGTTTGTTGGATCAGAACCCTATCAAACTAGAACATTCGACTTGGGCAAGAGACCAACTACTAAACAACTGGTCAGGTGTGAAGTAGAAAGCGCTTGACAAGCTAGGAAATTCATACATACAAATACAACGAGAGCCAAAAAACTAATAAATCTAAAACGAAAAGATTCAAGTACAATCACAGGTTTATTTACGGGACATTGTCCTGCTAAGTATCATCTGCAAAAAATTAGCAAAAGTCGAGATGACATTTGTCGATTCTGCAACTACACGCCCGAGAGCTCGGAACATATTCTCTGCCATTGTGCAGTACTATTTCTTCGAAGGGAGCGATACTACGGAAGGTATCTTATGACGCCTCACGAGGTATGGCATACCTGTCTCAAACGGATCCTCAGCTACGCAGCGCAGAAATTAAAGAACAATTAACGAAGGCTTATGATCGTCATAAAAAGCAATACAACCTTCGGTCAAACTCAGATTGTCCCACCTATGCTCTCGGGGAGACTGTTTTGAAGCGAAACTGCGCTTTCAGACAAAGGGAAAGGTTTCTACTACCCGGTTGGGACGACACAGATTAGATTCGGGCAACTTGTAACATGTAACATGTAAGGCACAAATCCCCGACTACATACGGGGAACGTGCCATTTAAGCCAATATATTCTGATTCTGAACATGTAGAGCAAACAGGGGCAGCCACAACACATAACCTCAATAGTGGTCGCAGTGGCAAAGTTTACCCTAACAAAAAAAAAACATGATTGTAACTTTCGTCCATACGGTCATCACGGCTGCTGTCTTGCGGATTGTGGACTTCTTTGGTATGTTTCTTCGATTTACGGATTACGGTCGTGAAATCATCTTCCTCGTTTCCTACATTGTTGTTGACAAAGCTGTTGTTGTTTGCTTGCAGTAGTCGTAAATAATTTAGCATTCGCTGATGGTTCAACATGTGTTGATAGTTGGACAACAATATGTGAATAAGTTGAAGATTGTTTCCAGGTTTTAGTCACCGTTCATGAATGTTGTCGTTTTTTAGTTGATATTTTTCGGTGATAATTTATTTAAAAACACAGTTTACCGTTAACGTTTCAGCCTACTTTTTTATTTCCTTTCAGCCATCCTCAGAATTCTTGCCCAAGCGCGTCTTGCCACCGCTGGGGGAAAATCAAATTTCCCAAAACGCGCTTGGGCAAGAATTCTGAGGATGGCTGAAAGGAAATAAAAAAGTAGGCTGAAACGTTAACGGTAAACTGTGTTTTTAAATAAATTATCACCGAAAAATATCAACTAAAAAACGACAACAAATTGAAGATTATGAGGCTGCTGTTATTTTAGTTGTTGTAGCTTTTTCCTTTGGTTTTCCTGCGCAGGGTTTCCCGTAGTGTGCAGATTGTTTGCAGTACTGACAAGTGGGAGACTGATTATCATAAGTACACAACGTGGTTTGAGTACAGCTAAAACCAGGTTGCAGAATCACGAAGGAAGGAATGTGGTGCTTCAGCCGCAGCCGTTGTTAATGCATGAGAAGAAGTTTCTCCATTTATCCTATCTAATGGAAAGAGCTTCTCCATATTGCGACATGAACTAGCGAATAGTGCTGTCGAGTGCATGCGGAAACTGATCATGAAGTCCTCGATTGCGTTATCTTCGTAACTTGACCTTATTATTGCCACATTCAGCAAAGCGACGCATGTTGTTAATGGAAACAAATTGTTCAACTAAGAGATTACTTTTGAATCCTATCAGTGCAACATTGCGTACATGGTGAAACTGAATAGAAATAACGTCAGATTTCTTGATACACATTTTATCTTTCAGCAAGTGCTTCACTTCTCGTATGGGTGGTCTACCTTTGGAACCACAAAAATTTACTGACATTTAAAAGACACAATGCACACCAATCCTGCACATCCGCGTCCCCAAAAAAAAGTGGACTCATAGTGTTTCCAGGTTAATTTGTACAGAATAATATTTGTGAATCGGCTTAAAAATGTTCTCTGATTTGAATGCAAAATTCCAGGTTTACCAGATCAAATTAAATTCTCTATATATCCGGGTTATTTCCAGGAATCGACACCCTTTTTACATAGCCCCCCCATTCTAATAACCCAATATTGATAAGGGTTTCTAATATTTTGTACTTTTTTACTAGAAGCCGCCATATTGAATTTCAAAAGATTTCAACAATAGTTTCCGTCATCTACTTACACCTTCTAGCAATACACCTATACAATAAATGCTTTACGAAGTGAATACTATTTAATAAAACGAACTGTGGCAGATAAAGCTTGAACATGGTTTTCCGACAAAACTGATTAAGCTGATACGTATGACGCTGGATGGGTCAAAATCAAGCGTCATAACAGACGGAGAGACATCAGACTCGTTTTCGACGTTAGATGGATTGAAACAGGGCGATGCACTCTAATCTATTTGTTCGACATAGCGCTCGAAGGTGCGATTCGAAGATCTGGTGTGCAAACGAATGGAACTCTCATCACGAGATCTCACATGTTTTTGGGTTCGCGGGCGATATTGACATCTGTAGCGTTGATCGTAGAGTAGTGGAAGATGCATTTTTGCGAGAATCGGAATGACTATAAACTTTGACAAGAATGAGGTGGTCCAAACAGTGTTGGTTCTGAGATGAAAATCGATGGGGTACTGTACAAGATTGTCGACGAATTTATATATCTTGTAACACTGGTGACACGTTATCAAGGAGCAAAAAGGCGTGTACTTTTTATGGTTTATGTCCCGTAGTCCCGTAGCGTACACATGCGCACAAAACGTGCCCTACACGAATCGCTGACAGTCCATGTTGCTAAGGGCGTTGAATAGATAGTAGAATTCGAGTTTTTGTACCTTAAACCCGACCGATTTCGGGTCTGGTACGGGTTCTTTAAATTTAAAATTCTCGGGTTCAGGTCAGGCCCAAGGCTTTTCAAATTTAGAATTCACGGGCTCACGTCGGGTTCGGGCTCTTGAAATTTCCAAATATTTCCTGCCGCTGTTCACATAAATACACTGAGTCTAGTCGCTTATTTGTATTAAGGTCAATGAACTTTATATCATGATACGAATTAATGATACGCATAATTATACAAATTTTTTCCATTCTTAAATCGTTAAAATTCGTCATATTTACATATTTACAGATTTGCAAATTGCCTGATTTATTTTATTTTATTTTAATATTAAAATAAATCCAGCAATACATTTTTCACATCCCAAATCTCTCAGTGAGTATTTAACTAATGCTTATTGTACTTTGATGAACCTAACGGCTCTCTCGATAGTGCACTAAGTGCACGTCACACTGAAAAAATTCAACGAAATCGTCTTTACGCACATGTGGCTGCTAGTTTACTGAGCTGACATTTCTTCAGACTGAGCAAATAGATTTATTTGTTTGTTTAGTGTTTATTTGACCAACAAGGAAACGAATCCACCAGGTTTTCAATGCGCGTGAGGAATACGCATGGTCTTGTCCGAGAGAATGATAACTTTTGAATTATGTATGAGGGTTGAGCAATTCTCAATTCGCAAGAACAATTCAAAACCAATTACAAATTTACGGCAATCATTTTAGCACGAGGATCAAATGTTTTATTGTCACATTTTGTGGCTTATTTTTAGTCCATTAAATGGTCAGTCAATTATACTGAGCTAAGAATAACTACGTATTGTTTAGAAACGGGATGTGTTTGATTCGTGCAATATCGTTTACGAACGCTGCATCGATATTTTTTTCTGTTTCGCGCTTTCATTGTAATATCGCAACATTTACTCGAACGAGGTGGAAAATTTCAAATTACGGGATCTCAATATGCTTGTGATAATACCTATAAAGGATCATTTATAACTTCTGCCACACTATTAGGGGAAAAAGCTATGACAAATAGTGACATAAATGGGATGGGGAGCACGTTATGTGCTTTGACGCAATCGGCCGTTTTACGCACGATTGTACGATGTATATAGGAAATTCCATAGAACATGGACACTTTTGCGTGCAGCGGCAGTATTGTGCTCCTCCAAAAAAATGAAAAACTGAAATTATTTGGTTCGTATTAGATCAAGGGGATAAAGAGCGTGATAATATGAGAGAAAGTTAGTTAGTAATGGGCATACTTTGCGCGACATAATTTATGAATGGTCCGCATTACCACTTTGAAACTCATTGTTTATGATCCATTTTATATTGTCGACAACACTCCCGACAGCCGGCTATCCGGAGTCCAAATAATTTTCGATGAAACAAACTCTCGATAAACGGTTACCAGAGTTTAAACGCCTTCACATATAGAACATTTACGTATCCTACAGTCAATAAACTATTCAAATTTTTTATGCGCGAAAATATATTCAGTCGCATCGCTTGCTTAAGACCAATCCTGACTAACAACCCACCCACTACCCAATCCGTGGTACTTATGGGAGTGTCACTGAGTCGGGGCCTTCCGTTAAGTAAGTACCACATAAACACTTCCTTTCTCGTCTCCCAAGTTACGGTAATGATGGTCGTGGCCCGCGATGGTGGTTCTCAGGCGAAATTCTCGCTTGGACTGGATCAATTGTTATTTCCAAACAATGCTCCTCAAGTAGTCTGGGTGGAAATGAGAGTCATCAGTCTGCAATCTACGAAGTATACCGTGCTTACGCAATTCAGCGCAACACATTGCCGAAACCTACCCAAGATTCCACAACGACCAGTCGAATCTACATATTCAAATGCTTGGCTTAGTTGCGATCTACGAGAATCTAATATAATTGCCTTGGAACCACTGAACAAAATTATTGTGTGTTCTGTGTAATTCACTAGCGGATTTGTGGAGGTTCGGAGTCGTTGGTGATGGATTTTGACTCTATATGAGGCGCATTTTAAACGGTATAACCTAAGCACTGCCAAAATTCCTGAAACGATTAACTGTGTCTGTCGAATATGAAAGTACTCAAAACAATGAGAATAATTAATATAATTGAGTGATGATTTAATGGACTAAAAGTAAACCAATGAACATGAAATTTGTGCTGACATTATTGCCGCAAATTGGTAATTGGTTTTGAATTGTTCTTGTGAATTGTCACATCTCAACCCTCATACCACCCCAAAAGTCATCAATAACTCAGACAAGACTATGCGTATTCCCCACGCGCATTAAATACCCAGTGGATTAGTTTCCTAGTAGGTCAAATAAATACTAAACAAACAAAGTAATTAGTTTGCTAAGTCTACATAAATGTCGGCTCGGTTGACATCAACTGACGGATATGTGTTCCCTTACAATGCCATTAAATCAAAGAACATTAAAAATTACATAAATTACACACGGCAAAATATGTTCGATTCCGAATATAGTAAAATGAGGACTGCTTAATTATTTTTATTACAATAAGATAGGAAAAAATTAGCTGCATAGCCGAGGTGGTGAATTTTCAAAGATTGATGAATCTCTTTATAAAAAAGGAGATAAGGGAGGCGGCCGAAAATAGCTGACCACCGCACAGTGTTTTAAAACGTCGTTTTCGTGCTCAAAATTAATAGCGTCTAAACCGTTAACTTTAGAAGTATAGTTTGTTCGGAGAAGTTGTTGTCTTTATGGTAGCGCATCTACAGGAGTATATCGTTCAGTGATTAATTCACCTATAAGTGATATACGAAATTTATTTTCCGAACTAATCAAGATAGAGACTTTGTGTCTTCGGCAAAGTTGTAGCAAATATTACTACAAAAGAAAGTGCTGAAGGCACCATATATCTATCTTTTATAGTTTACATGTTATGGAACATATTATATGGAAGACCCCTTAAAATTAGTTTTTTCATGATAACTTTTTTAGACATTCTCCTATCTTCTTGGAATCTTCCACAAAGTTAAAGTTGTTTGCGGTATCGAAACACATATTTTTGCTTAACATAGTTACCTCCTATCTGTCGTATTTAAAAAGATATACCAAATTTTACGATATTTTTGGGGTAACTTCCACCTTAAATAACTAGTTAAGGAGCAAAAAGGAGCAAACAACATCATACCATACTGAAAGTACTAGCTTTTTACTTTCATATAGTGGTCCGATTGTTAGTCGACGCGATTCTCCCCGCGTGTTATGTTTTAAAAACAATATGCCCTCTCAGCGGTATAAAATGAAATATTCATGCGCACTGCGACAAGTAGCTTCATCTTTTCATGGTAAATTGCATAGAACACGTTCGCCAATAACAATAACGCAATGTAGTTTGCCTTTCAAAAATCGAAGTGTAGATTTGAATGTATTTAATAATGTTGATATTTTCATTTTAAACTAGATAAATCAATTTGTTTTCAAAAATCGTCTTCTCCGTCATCTTCAGAGCTTTCCTTTTCCGCCAGTAGAGCTTTAGCGTCTTCTGAAAATCGTTTAACGATATGCGACGTTTCGCACTTTGATCTTGTATGTGGTCAAAGATCCCTTTTCTTTTTTTGCACATAATATATAATCGATGAAGCTGCTTGTCGCAGTGCGCATGAATATTTCATTTTATACCGCTGAGAGGGCATATTGTTTTGAACATAACACGCGGGGAGAATCGCGTCGACTAACAATCGGACCACTATATGAAAGTAAAAAGCTAGTACTTTCAGTATGGTATGATGTTGTTTGCTCCTTAACTAGTTGTTTAAGGTGGAAGTTACCCCAAAAATATCGTAAAATTTGGAATATCTTTTTAAATACGACAAATAGGAGGTAACTATGTTAAGCAAAAATATGTGTTTCGATACCGCAAACAACTTTGTGGAAGATTCCAAGAAGATAGGAGAATGTCCAAAAAAGTTATCATGAAAAAACTAACTTTTAGGGGTCTTCCATACAATATGTTCCATAACTTGTAAACTATAAAAGATAGATATATGGCGTCCTCAGCACTTTCTTTTGCAGTAACATTTGCTACAACTTTGCCGAAGACACAAAGTCTCTATCTCAATTAGTTTGGAAAATAAATTTCGTATATAACTTATAGGTGAATTAATCACTGAACGATATACTCCTGTAGATGCGCTACCATAAAGACAACAACTTCTCCGAACAAACTATACTTCTAAAGTTAACGGTTTAGACGCTATTAATTTTGAGCACGAAAACGACGTTTTAAAACACTGTGCACCGCTTGGAATCACCAATATATGGCATCGAGAAAAATAAGAACTCGGTGCATCATAAGACGTAATGATGTAGCACAAAGAGATCTAAAATCGACTGAGCATCTCCGGCATTCAACAGTAGCCATAAAACAATTCTCAAACGACGAATTTTCTACCTACTGGTACTAAAAATTCCAGGTACCAGAGCAATGTGTCTGCTAACCATCAGCATATATAGCAAAAAAAACAGTCATACTGGTCACGTTACTAAAAGGACAAGAGCTCGGAATAATGTGCATTACAACTAAGAATGAGTTTCGATTAAATGTCTCCATCTCTAAGCACTAAAGATTTAGGACAACTGTCAGATTGAGCACATTTCGAAATATGTCAGACATTTATCATCACGTGGAGAAGAATTATGAACATGGATATAATGTAATTTCATACAGGGTACGCAAGCTGGAAGTATCCTTTTTCAACATTCAACAACTCCTCCCTTTTTTCAGCCGATTTTCGCAAGTAAACAAGTTTTTTTTAGAATAGTTTATGCCATTTGTTATAAACCACGTTTGGAATACAACGTCGATTAATTGACCACCCCCATTTGATATACACAAAGCAGCTATTTTGCAGGCATTTTGCATGACATTGGACAGCATTTCGGATTTAATCGCAGCAATTTCATCTCGAAAATTAGCTTTGAGTTCGTCAACGTTCTTGGGTTTGCTAGAATAAACTTTTCTTTTCAAGTAACATCACAGAAAAATGTTGGGTACCGTTCAATCCGGAGAACGAGGAGGCCACTCCAAAATCCCCATTTTTTTTAGAACAGCGCGTCCTGCGAATTTGCTCTGCAAGAATTTGATTGTAGCGGCTGCGGGGTAGCAAGGTGCTCCGTCTTGGTGAGAATAGAAGTTTTCTAGATTTTTTTCTGCATTTGTGGACGCGCCAAAATCCAACGGTCTCCCTCTTTGAAAAAATAAGCAAACAGTTACAGCGCGTTCTTGTGGTGCAAATCGACACATAGCTAAAATGGCACTAAATGAGGATTCAGAATTGTGTTTATCTGTCAAAATCGGTTGGAAAATTGCGGTGTTACTCAATGTTGAAATAGGATACATCCAGATGGCGCACGCTGTACGTGATGATTAGAAAAGGATGCTCCACGTTAAACAAGCTCACCGACAGAAAAAGCTCGAATATCGAACAAATTAATTGTCTTGACGAGTAACCCGCAAACAGTATTTACGCGAGCTAGAACTTATTTATGATTCCTTGTTTTGTTATCCATAACACCGTGATATCTGCACGATTTTCAGTTCACGGTGAACAAAAAAAGTTTCAGCTTCCATGAATAGTATACAATGGTAAATTTTAAGGTACACACAATATTACAACTCGCTAATCTTTCAAACAACATTCCAAAGGACTTGTGAATTCCATTATGAACCTCCACTGCTGTCACAGAGCTAGAAACAAAGCGAAAAACAGCAAAGTTTTAATTAACCCATTCCCCTTCCAACACCGAACGCCGCAACTAGACAGCATTACAAATCAGTTTGTTTCCGATTGTACTGACGTTGGGTAAACCCCAGTGCGTACAAGTTCACCGACTTGTGCGCCCCCGACGCCAACGGTGTCCCATCAAAAACAGTAAAATTTAAAAACAAAAATCAAAACTTTTAACCCCCACGCCCACCAGCCAGCAGCGTATGCAAATTCTAAAGCTCTTGATTACATCCTTCTCAAAGGCTCTCCACCGCATTCAGTGAAATTACGACATTCCCGGTGAGTAACGGCTCTCAATCTCGAGCACATACACACTAATTTTGCATTCATAACTTCACCTTGTCGTGTATCCCTAAAACGACAGAGAATAGCGAGATTTGAATAGGCTCGCCGGGCTCAGAAATATCGTACCGGAGAGGGGTGTAGAGCGAACAGAGTCTCGAATCAGCGCTTCACCCAACTAACCTGAACTGAACCGAGCTGTGGCGGGGAGGCTCGCACGAATGGGACACCCGCCGCCGGAGAGTGATAATTTCCACATGCAAATGAAATCATACTTGCGGGGATGAATATTTATCATGCCATCAGCGAACATCATGCGGTCGTGTGTTGCATCGCATTAGGTACGGGTAGCCCGGATGGTTAACACTGGCCCTGGTTGAACCCTCGGATACACACCGGGCAGCCACAGGAACGCACACGGATCGGAATGACGGATGTCTGAAATATTCGTTGCAAAATGATCCGAAGGGTATGAATAAGGAGAGGGTTTGATACTGCTGGAAAATTGTTTCCTTTTTGAGCAGCTTTGATCTCATCGTGCTTGAAAAAGTCGGTGCTTGACAGTGTTGGGGTTCGTATAAGAAAATTTCATCGTTTCTCTTGAAACTACATATTTATATCGAGTCCGGCACTGCCCTGAATCCGTGGTGGAGCTTTCAGTCCCGGTGGCATTTCCAGCTCAGTGAACAAATAAAATGAATTTCTCCTCTGTAGTAAAGCTCTTTCTTCAAGCGATGCAGCAAGTGTCTTTATCACAATTCTGAAGTGTACCATATAACCATTCAAAGCGCCCGGAGCCAGGCTCCGATGCAAATCAGGAACTTTGCCGTTATTTTCCGACACCAGCCACCATCTGCAACGCAAGAATGTAATAAAGGATGTTTCCGACTTGCGTCTATTTCGTCTTCATGCGTTTCGGATGATGCTCTGACGTGTCCGGGAGATGTTGCTTGCTTGATCTTGCTACAAATTCGACGTTTTACGTGAATTGTATCGAAAATTGTTAGAACAGTCGAAAATTTATTTGATTGATGGTTTGGCCACATTTCCTAAAATTGCTGCGATTATTTTTCTAGTAAAAGCACAGACATTCGATTCATCTTATGTCCTACCCGGTCCTAATACAAAACTTCCATCCATTCTGAATCATTTAAAACAACCTATGTTCACTCCATTCACTACATACATGTTCAAACGCGAGCATTCCACACATTTGACTACACTCCCGTGCTCATCAAATGATTTTTTCGTTAACCTTTTTTCGTCTTGTTTCCCATGAGCTAGCAATGAAAAAAGTTTTCCGTTCACTTTCCAAAATCTATGGGATTCCTCTTCATTACACCTCGTGTGGCACAACATGCCGACATGAGAAACTATTGCTACAGCAATTGGATGTCCAATCCTTAACGTCTGCGTCAACGTGAACGAGACAAGCTAGTATTTGCAACAAGGAATGCTAGCTAGACACATGGAACGGAAAAGTTATACCCGTGCGTATTCTACTTTCAGAACTATAGAGCTAGGGAAATGGTTTGTCATATATATGTGTGTGTCTGCATTGCTTTTAAGCTCCTGACATTTCGGCATACCGAATCTCGATGACTGCTTCATTGTGCGAAGAAAAGTTTTCCAAGCCCTTCGGTTGTTGCAGGCGATTAGATAAGGATTCGGTTTAGTTTGTGATGTATTTTGGGGGAAAAGCATACATGTGAGTGTGCAGCGTGGTGCAACTTTACTTGAAGAGTGTTGCATCCTCAGACACCTTTAGCAACTAACGAAAGAATAATCTTTCTTAGTTAACAATATCTAAAAAGTTGAGAACAGAATTTTTTTGCTTGTACAATCAGAAGAAGTCTGGATCAATTCGGCATAAAATCGTTTGGCATTAGGTCATTTAGTATAACGGTTATTTGGCATAATTTTGAGAATTGATCACACCATGATATTGCAATAGCGAAGCTGGACAAACTCGGCATTCATGGACAACTTCTGCGCTGGTTTCGTTCCTATCTCGATGGAAGGCAACTCCAAATCAGCATTAAGGACTGTCTATCTGCACCATTCTTCGCTACATCCGGCATACCACAAGGAAGCCATCTCGGTCCAGTAATATTCCTTCTCTACTTTAATGACGTCAATTTCACATTACAAGGACCCCGCCTTTCTTTCGCCGACGACATGAAAATTTTTCAACAAATACGGGATAAAACCGATGCCGAGCTTCTTCAGAGGGAACTGAACAGCTTTAGTACGTGGTGTGATCTAAACAGAATGGTTTTAAACCCGAGCAAATGCTCAATCGTTACGTTCACGCGGAAACGCCAACCGACTCAGTTTAACTACCATTTCTTTGGCTCGAGCATTCCAAGACACTCTCACATCAAAGATCTCGGAGTCATCATGGATTCGGCATTAACATTCAAACCACATACTTCATACATCGTGGATAAGGCATCACGACAGCTTGGGTTCATCTTCCGAATAGCGAAAAACTTCAGGGACGTATATTGTCTTAAATCGCTTTACTGCGCGTTGGTCCGCTCAACGTTAGAATATTGTTCAGCTGTTTGGAATCCGTACTACCAGAACGGGATTGACAGAATCGAGGCTGTCCAACGCAGGTTCATACGCTTCGCCCTTCGTCATCTCCCATGGCGAAACAGATTTCAGCTGCCGAGCTATGAAAACCGTTGCCAGCTAATACACCTCGATACACTCAGCATTCGGAGGGACTGCTCTCGAGCCCTGTTCGTCTCGGACTTACTCTCTGCCAGAGTGGATTGCCCTACAATCCTCGGACGTCTGGATCTTCAAGCCCGCGTTCGAGCTCTACGCAATAACTCCCTTCTGCGAGTTCCGTTCAGGAGAACCAACTATGGTTGCCAGAGCGCTGTTACCGGACTCCAACGAATTTTTAACAGTGTGGCGACGGCCTTTGACTTCAACAGGACGCGGAATGCGATAAAAGTGAAAATGTTGTCAATTTTAAAATGTAATTAGTTTAAGCAACCACCATTGGGGCCAAGGGGCCTGTTGGTGAAGGTAATAAACATAAACATAAACATAAGGTCATTTGGCATAACGGTCATTTGACATAATGGACATTTGGCATATCGGATATTTGGCATATCGGACATTTGGCATAATGTTGAAAATTGATCACACTGAAGGTCATTTGGCATATAGGACATTTGGCATAATTTTGAGACGTGATCACACTGGAGGTCATTTGCCATTTTTTCAACTACAGGGAAACACATAATTTAAGACTGTGTAGGAAGTCAGCTAATTCAGCATAATTTTGAACCGTGCTACTACTGAAGGTCTTTCCGTACAAATATTTTTATGTTAAGGAAAACAGTAATTTAGCATAAAGGTCGTTTGGCATAGGTATATGTAGTAATAAAGTTATTAATTACCATCCCTTCCTGCATGTATTATGTATTTTGATTGTATGTTGACAAAAACGTTCATCGTTCGAAGGAAAGTTAGTTATGCAATTGTAAACAGCTGGCATGTAGCTCAAATGTTTGAGCATAACGGCAACTACACAAATATTTAAATGACTTTACATGAGTTTGTTTACCAATAGTACTAAGATTGAAATTGAACCAAAGTTAATAGGATTATTCTGCTTTAATTAATTAATAAAAACATTTACGCCTAATGTGGCTACACCGCATCGCTTCAAGTCGCGTGCTGTGCGACATCGATGTCGCTCCGTCGGACTTAAACTAATTTATAGTCCCTATGTTTGAGTAATTCGGGATCACAGGTTTGCTTGCGAGGGGCCGCCGCTTCCGACGGCGGAAATGAAATGTACAATTTTCTAATAAACAATAGTTAGAATAACATAAATCACTCTCCAGCATAAACGTACAGCAACTATGAATTTATTTCGAGTAAATGCGATCTAAAATTGGCTTTTGATTGTGTTGATCATTCTCTGCTGATGGCAAAAATCGAGCGGCTAGGAGCATCGCCTAATTTTATCGAATGGCTTGAATCGTACCTAAGAAACCGTTCCTTTTTTGTGAAATTAGGAAACAATGAGTCATATGCCTTCACTATTTTTTCGGGAATTCCGCAAGGGAGCAATCTTGGCCCTTTGCTTTTTACCCTATTCTTCAATGACGTTTGCTTTGTTATTCCGGCTGGATGCAAACTTGTCTACGCTGACGACCTTAAACTGTTTCTCATTATACGATCTACAATCGACTGTACTGAGCTGCAGGGATAACTTGCATTCTGCAACTGGTGTACTAGGGGTTTATTGACACTCACTGTGTCTAAATGCTCTGCGATTTCCTTCACTCGCAAAAGATATCCAATTTTGTGGAACTGCATAACCAATGGGAAATCGCTGGTATTCATCTGGATTCTTAACTGTCCTTTGAAGATCACTATTCCCACAGGCAAACAGAAACCTTGGCTTCATTGTGTGAATTGCTAAGGATTTTTTACTGATCCATACTGCATTCGAGCGTTGTGCTTTTCGCTTGTCCATTCTGTTCTAGAACCTAACTGTATCATCTGGTGCCCTTACACTGAAGTTTGAATTAACAGAATGGAAGCAGGTCAAGCGAGGTTCACTCGTTTATACTCTTAGATCTTTGCCGTGGCGTAGGGGAACATGGGGAGACTTGACCAAGCGCATAATTCTATTTTTGCCTATGGTGTCTTCTATTCGATTACTAATTTTTTTCAAAAATATTTTTATACTTGTTGCGATCCCTTAAGGTAATTTTCAAAGTTTGAAATGAAAAATCCTTTCCTTACAGAAAATATTACGCAACTAATAAATTTGCATTAAATGATGTAATTTTTAATCAAACTTTGTATGGACATATCTACTCGACTACTAATGACTATTAATGTACTAATACCATCTTAATCCTTGTGAAGCAGTGAAATGATTCTACATAAATTGGAACTAGTACTAAAACAACAGTGATTACCTGAAACAATAGTTCTCAAATTCGTCCAATTAGTTTTAGTCATTTATGTTATTTAAATCATTTTTGTTTTATATTTCATTCCATTAACTCATTCTTTCAGTTTATTAATTTCAAGGATTTTATTAGCTTTGTTTATTTTAATAATTTTGAATATGGGCTTAACTGTAAATTGATCAATTCATTTTAATCATTTATTTCATTCAGCTTTCCTTTTATTCATTTCGTTCATTAGAGTTCATTTTCTGCATGTCATCTATTTAATTTGTTTCATTCTTTGGATTCATTCTAATCATTTTATTCATTTCATGCATTTAATTGATTTCATTCACCGTTTTCATTTTGTACATTTTATTCCTTTATTGCAGTTCGCGCATTTTATTTATTTATTCTGTTATTTTTTTCTCTTTCTTCATTTTATCACTTTTATCCATTTTATTTTATTCATTCTGTTCATTTTATTGATTGATAGTTTTATCCATATTATTAATTTCATTTATTCATTCATCTTATTCATTTTATAATTTCAATTTTAATCAATTTTATTCATTTTATGCATTTCGTTTGGTATTTTATTTTATTTTTTTTATTCATCAATTTAATACAATTAATTCATTTTATTACTCTTATCCATTTTATTCATTCTATTATTTCATAGATTTTAGTATCAATATTATAGTTACCAATTTCATTATTTTATTTAAATTTTAAAATACTTTTTTAACCAATGTAATAAATTTTATTAACTTTAATAATTCTATTCATTTTATTCATTTAATTTAATATTTGATGTTTTACGACTGTCGTTGTTCTAGGGATATATTTACGGCTCTACTGTAATCTATGTTTTATAACGTCCAAACGTTTCAAAAAAGGATCAAAAGGTTTGGACGTTATAAAACGTAGTGTTGAATTTTATTTTAACCATTTAATTAATTTAGTTAATTTCGTTCATTTTCTTAATTTTATTAATGTAATTCATTTAATTAATTTAATTATTTTAAATCATTTAATCCATTTTGCTGATTTTATTTATTTTGTTGATTTCACTTCTTCGCTTTAATAATATTATTGATTCTGTTCAGTCATTTATTTTACTCATTTCATCCAGTTTGCTAATTTCACCCAATATATTTTTCACTAATTTTGTAACTTTTTCTGAAATTTTGCAATTTCTCATTTAATGATTTATTTCACCTCATTTGATTTATTTATTCTATTACTTTGATTTATCTTAAGCATTCTACTCATTTTATTAATTCTATAACTTTTTTTAATTTTTTGGCCTATTACTTGTTTTTTTTGTTTTATTGATTTTCTATAATTTATTAATTTTGTTCGAGGTTTCATTTGTGCCTTACTAAAAACTATGTTCATCCCACCTCTAGTTGGGTGCCTACTACACATTCTGCAAACTAATAAATAATCCAACAGAGATTTGTGTAAGAAATAGTGATTAGCATTTTGAAAAATAAAATCGATGTTGCTACATCGATCTTTTTAATTCGAAAAATTCGATGTTGCCAAACAGATTAGTCCTGTCACTAAGTGTCGGATTCTGATGAGCCGAAGTCGAAACAAAAATTCCATAGCTAATTTAGTATTACGTTATTGATTTGCTTATTTCAGTTAGACCAAGAAATATGGCAAACAGAATTCAATGGCCAAAAAGCAAAAAAGAGAAGATGGAACAATTTAACACGAATTACTAGAAAACAACATATGTTTTGAGAAAAAAACATAGTACATATACAACTTTAATGAACACAGCTCATAAGGTAATTGCAAATGATTGAACAATAATCCGTACTACTATGCGGCCAAGAAACAAGGTAAATTTATATTCATTCCCACAGGAAACCGAACTCACTAATCACCTCGTGCCTGCCTGCTTGAAATGCTTATCAGTTCAAGCTGTCGACCATCGACAACCAGTTTGTTCACTTGTTTCAGGATCTACAATCTAGTAACTTCTCGAACGTGTGTCAAGTTACCATTTCATTCCATGACAAATCTCATTGTTTATTCAAGGAATGCTTCCATCCCCCCTCACCCTAGTTCTTGATCGTCTCTACCATACTGTAATATGTACACACCTTCCACCCGCACTATCAATCGAAGCGCCACCACGACGAACGAAGGCTCCCGGTATCTGCTAGTCTAGCTGGCAAAGACGTGGCCACCCCCCTTTCCCTCCCTCAATTGCACAAATGCACACAGTTCAACAGAGGGAAAGCATAGAAGATGAATACACCATGCAGACTTTGCAACAAGCTCTGAAGTTTACACCCCCGCCCGGTCATGCCTTATCATCGACTTCGTCCTCCGTTTGCCCCCGCGTACCAACATCGAGGAAGGGAGGAGGCCAACCAGCGCTACGTACCACCATCCAACAAGTGGATTACGTTTTATACTTTTCGTTTGAAGTACAGCTGCAGGATGGTGGTAGGTAGCTAGGAGCGAGAGAGAGAGACAGTCAAAGCGGGACAAAACTCGTGCATTTTGTAATTTCCTTCGTTTCGCAAGAAAAGTGCACTGCCGTTACATCCGAAAGTACTCAGCGACATCATTATGCAAGGGGGAAAGTTCAAAACAGTTGCATGGTTGGTTGCCGGTGGGAAATGCATAGACGAAGAGTGTGCCCATTCCGGAAAAAGTTTGGATCCTCGACCTATTACACATCTCCGTGGTCCGGAAAACTATATAACCTTATCAGCGAGTGTAGTGGCGCACGGAATTTCACGCGGAATATCCGCCACAGTTGTATGCGACGACGAGGCATTGCGATACCGAAAACCGTTCAAGCTAACCAGCTCCCGGTTTCGGTTCTCCCGGAGATCATTAGGAAGTCATATTTCGCTGCTCTCACTTACCACTTTAACCGGAGCGGCAAATATCGGTGCTGCTGGTTCCGCGTCACGTTCGGCCTGTAGCACTGCAGCTCGTGCCTGCTTGTCGCGTTCTCTGCGCTCCATCCTGCTGTCCTGCTCATCGTGCCTGCGGAAAATAAAACGGGGAAAATGAACTATGAGAAGTTTGTTCTGAATCTGGGCTACTCGGCGGCGGTGGTGGTTGATTTTGTTTTTTTTTTGTGCAGGAAGGAAAGTGGGCACCCGAGATGGGGTGTCTAATGGTAGCTGAAGGATGAACCTTGCCTCCTCTCGGATTAAATTGGTTGCACCAAGTGGTAGGCCGGTCAAGTGAAATCGAGCGATAACAGTTGCTGAAAAGTTATAGTATTCTGGACGCGCAGAATGTCCCGCGAATTGTTCGCTAGTTAGTGAGCTTCAAGATTTTTTTCTTTTTTTCTTTCAACTGTATTTATAGGCCAATTAGTCTTTGCTTCAAATAGTAATGAAGCTTATTGATCTGTTTAGCGATTATTAAATTATTAATTAAACAGTTATTGGAATTACAGTACATTACCCGCCTTCTTGGATTGCGTTTATTATTATTCAAATGACAGTTACTTCTTCAATATCTATCATTTGCAATACGCGAGTATTAATTTAACTTTACTCGGCTTTATTAATTATGATCCATTGTACCGGTAAGCTTCTACCAAAAAGAATAAATGTCCGTGTTTCCTTTCCATAAACGATAATTGGTTTTTTTTTTGTAAATTCTCGGTCACATAAAAGCTGATCCACTTAGAATTCAGACTTTATTTATTCTATATCAACGTCTCCAGTGGTCTAATATCGGATTTTATGAAATCGCCGAAAGCACATGTGTTTCGGTTGTGAAAGTTTCTTCTAGATACGCGCAATACTAAACAAGTTGTGCTAGAGGGAAGAGAAAAGACAATTGATCCTGCCCACCCACGTCGAAAAACTCTCTATTGAAAATACCACCGGGAAGTGCCACCTGATATTCATCTAAAGGTAGATAATGACGTGACTGCCCGAGTATTGAAGGAAACCAGATGTTGCGATATTTAAAAAAATGGTCCAGTGCCCAGCGATGTACAGTGGCCAATCCAGTGCCCAGTGATGGCGGAAAGTGCAGAGAAAATCCGAAGGTCGTCGAAATGGCTTTTAATTTCTTTGTAAAGTACAAGTAGATTGACTAAAATTAGTATTTTCTTCCTTTTTTATTAACGACTAAGAGTGAGTCAATTTTCCTTTTTTTGTGTCTTTAATGACATTCAATTAGCAAGGGACTGTCGGTTCCGACAGCATGAAGTAACAAGTTGCTTTACGCTCGTCCGGACATGCCGCATACTCAGGTGATTCCCATTTCTAATACCAAAAGATCCTGACTCCTGCGGTAGCAGACAAAGAGTTAAGTCGCCGGTAAACTCTAAGCTTGCTCATATGACCCTTTCCACGCTTTTCTAAACTTTCTTCCTTCAACTCCTTGCTCTCCCTTGAGTACTATGGCTCTTAATATTGAAAAATATACTTCATTTTCCAGTCCCTTGCTAAATGAATGTTGTTAAAAACATAAAAAATTAGCATTTTCTTAAGTCAAATTAATCCCGAGAAAGTTAGGCTTTATGGGGTCGGATTCTAAGTCTATTGAACTTCAAATAATTATGCTTAGTAAAGTAGATTGTATTAGTTATAACAATAGATGCAAACCGAAAAGACATTATGCCGAATGGACACTAGGTCGAATGGACATCAGACTGAATGGACATTATGGCGATTTTTTAATAGAGTGGGGAAAAGAAGTCAAAACCTATCCTGCGGAGCTTCGGGACTACTCGATCAGAGTCAAATTTTCGTACCTCAATTAGACGTTTCTCTTACTGCTTTATGGCCTGGGCAATAAAAATAGTTTTCAGTTCTTTAGAACTTAGTTCGATTTTCATGGCAAAATATATGTTATCAAGATTGTGTTTGTCTACGCTGGGCAAATTCCAAACCTTTCCGCCAGTGAGTCGTCGCTTTTCAAGACATTGTTTCAACAATTATAATTATTTGATTATTATACTTGTTTTCATCGTGAGCTGTTCCTTCGAATTAAATAAAATGTAAAACATTCTATCCAGTCAGCCCAATAACGGTACCATTTGACTCAGACGATAAATAACAGCTTTATCCTTTCTGAAAGTTCACGAAGTTTCGAAAACGACAATCTATTGAATGGCAACCATTCATAAATTGCGTAAATGCGAAAAAATGAACCCAAAGCTGACCAATGTAACCAATTGTCACGTAACGAATCCCTTCAAAAACATTCATCAGTCAACACATGTTACGAGACGTTCTAGCGTACTCCTTCCCCAATTCCCCATAATGACCATTCGGTGTAAAGACCATTCGGTCTAATAACCATTCGACGTAAAGACCATTCGGCGTAATGAGGATTCGGCCTAATAAGGATTCGGTATAAAGTTGATTCAAGCCAATGAGGGTTCGGCCTAATACGGCGTAATGAGGATTCGGTCTAACAAGGATTCGGCCTAATGATGATTCAAGCCAATGAGGGTTCGGCCTAATGACCATTCGTCATAAAGACCATTCGGCGTAGTAACCATTCGGCATAATGAGGATTCAGTCTAATAATGATTCGACCTGATGAGAACTCGGCCTGATGAGGATTCGGCCTCATGAGGATTCGTCTAAAGATGACGGTCTGTTTCCTGATAATGACTATTCGGCCTAATGACCATTCGGCCTGATGACTGTTCGACCTAATGACCATTCGGCCTAATGACCATTTGGCTTAATAACCATTCAGTCTAATGACCGAAATGCAAAAATAATCTTTTCTCGAATTGTCATACGATGGATAGCTTTGCGTATCAGGTGCTGACCAAAGTCAACGAATTCATCCTTTTGGACAACGAAAAGAATGTCAAATGGAACTTCAAACAGCTTCCAGGACAGAAGGTTTATGTTTCCAGGGATCGCGGAGATGTTCCCGAAAATTATAAATTTGTTTGTTGGTAGTAAACAGATGATTTGGCAGGAGACTTGCAGCTGTGGCTGGAAGGAACCGATTTTCAGCACAACTAAAAATATAAAAATATGGATTGGTATACACTATCGAATACTCGAAAAATGTGTATTTCCGTGTATTAGGTTCATTTGGTCAAATTTGGCGAGTTGCCACTTCAGTAAAAATACGCAACTATTGTCAGAATTACGAAAAGAATGAACCCCCTACCTGTCCGGCGTTTCGCCGAATCAAAGTGTATCATAAATGCTAAACTGAAAAGGAGTGGAATAATTGAAGAACATTAATAACCAGATACTGGAAAAAGCAACCGATTCGGTTGGCCAGCAGTTTGCACACAAGTGGATGGCGCGTAGCATGCCTAAAGTTCGAATTTTCATTCGAAAGGCGATAAATTCACAAATCCTATTTTTAGAGTGATGCAACTGGATTCCTAGACATAGACAACCACGAAAAGGCCCTCCACCAGGATCACTCACTACTTTTTTAAACGGTACGGGAAGCCACTAAAACCTGCTTAAGATCAACTACAGCGAGCCATTAAGCTGATGTTTGATTTTGGATGTACGTTTGAGAACGCGTTTATAAATTCGGACCTAGGGTACATGGTCGCATTTGTGACTAAGTTTGTATTGTTGCAATGAGTTCGAGCGTTTGTACGTTAACGTGTTTGATCACAGTCTTCACGGTATCTTCCGCAGTACAGTACCGACACGTACAAATCAGTCCTGTAATTGTAGTGCCATATGTTTTGATTTGTATAGTAAGAATAGAAAGAATAGGTCTTTCGATCCACATCCTCACGACAAAAGCGCCTGAGAAAAAGTTTCTACAAGTATCATGTGTAACAGTTTCCACTGTTTCGTAATGCGACAATAAACTTTCAATGAACATGTGGTAAGTACGTGACGCCAGATCGTGTAGTAGTACTTCTATTTCGTCATTTTCAATATGCACAGAAATCTTAATTCCAACTTTTTTTTTTTTTTTTTTTTATTTCGACTATGTTAGTCAAATTTTCTTTTTAACGTTTTAACGACATTCAATTAGCTAGAGATTACTGGGTAGGGAAAGTTATGAAACTTAGAGCCATAGTACTCAAGTGAGAGCAAGGATGTGAAGTAAACAGATCGGAAAACTAGAAGTGGCAGGGTCATTAGAACAGGCTTAATATCGTGCGGGCTTAATTTTTGCCTTCTGATAATGAGGGTCGAGCTTAGGCAGAATAACTACGAATCACTCGAGTTCACTATCATGTGTCCTTAATAAAGGTAGACGTATCTATCTTTACCGGTTGTCACGGTAAAGATAGATACGTCTACCTTTATCAAGGACACATGATAGTGAACTCGAGTGATTCGTAGTTATTCTGCCTAAGCTCGACCCTCATTATCAGAAGGCAAAAATTAAGCCCGCACGATATTAAGCCTGTTCTAATGACCCTGCCACTTCTAGTTTTCCGATCTGTTTACTTCACATCCTTGCTCTCACTTGAGTACTATGGCTCTAAGTTTCATAACTTTCCCTACCCAGTAATCTCTAGCTAATTGAATGTCGTTAAAACTTAATTCCAACGTTATCACTTTCAATCGAATGTTTTAGGTTGTTCTGTAAGAACGAAACGTTCTGTTTGTGTTGACGTATTAAATGACAGCAGTACTGAATGATGTAGGTTAGGGCACCGCAAAAAAAAACTTTTTTTTGAATTCTCAAAGACCCCCCCCTCCCATATTGTGACAAATGTCGAAGTAAGCTTAGATGCCAAATTTCAGATCATTTGGACAATTTTAGACCCCCGCCCACTTCGCTTGAAATTTTTGAAATAGGTGCTATGGAAAAATATAGAGAAAAAATATACTAAATGCTATAATTTTTGAAGTAGCTATCAGAAAATTACAATTTATACCTCTTTTTAAAGAAAATGACCTAAGTTATTGAAAAGAGATATTCCTCTATCTAGACAAATAGGGGAAAGCGGGGTACTGGGTCATTTTGGCCCCAAAATCCCCTATTTTTCATAATTTTTCTGCTTTGTGATGCAAATCATACATATTTTGGAATTTCTCTAATGTAAACAAATCTCAGAAATCGAACGGAACCTTTTTGACTCGTGTCCGAATACGGGAAGTTGGGGTTATAGGAGCTTTTGTCATTAATATTAAATTTTATGATTTTTTCGAGCTTATATCTCTATTATTCTTCAATCAATTTTCATGAAATGTACCTTGTTGAACGCGAAAAATTCTTATAAATACAACAAAAATGAATTCGTTAGCGGTAAAATTCAGAAACATCAAATTTTTGGACATTAACTCTACAAATCACATTTTTTTCGTTAAATGTCCTAATACCTCAACTTCCCCTATTTTTCCAGGATGGAAACTTTTCTCATGCGATCCTCAAGCGTATTTTACCATAAAAGTAGTAAATTTAATAAGAATTTTGTTGTTAAACGGAGTTAATATGTGCAATTTTATGATAAAAATGTGAAATCGAGACTATATATCAGATAATTTGATGTTTCTGAATTTTACCGATAACGAATCTATTTTTATTGTATTCCTAAGGATTTTTAACGTTTAACAAGGTACATTTTATGAGAATTGATTGAAGAACAATGGAGATATATGCACGAGAAAATGATAAAATTTAATATTAATGACAAAAGGCCCTATAACCCCAACGTCCCGTATTTGGATAAAAGTCAAAAAGGTTCCGTTCGATTTCTGAGATTTTTTCACATTAGAAAAACTCCAAAATATGTATGATTTGCATCACGGAGCAGAAAAATTTTTAAAAATAGGAAATTTTGGGGCCAAAATAACCCAGTACCCCACTTTCCCCTATTTGTCTAGAAACAGGAATGTCTTCCTTCAAATACTAAGGTTATTTACTTTAAAAAGAGGTATAAATTGTAATTTTCTGATTGCTACTTCAAAAGTTATAGCATTTAATATATTTTTCCTCCATATTTTCCCATATTACCAATTTCAAAAATTTCAAGTGAAGTGAGCGGGGGTCTAAAATTGTCCAAATTATGTGAAATTTGGCATCTGAGCTTACTTTGACATTAGTCGCAATATGAGAGGGGGGGCCTTTGAGAATTCGATTTTTTTTTTAAATGCCCTAATGTAGGTGATGGAGCTGGATAAAGACAACTTTTAAAAGCCCAAAATCCTTTTTATTTTTTAGTAAAATATTGATCTCCTGAAGACTGTTATACAGGGTAAAAGCTGAAGTCAACGATCGCGGTATTGGATCGGATAATCGCTTTTTCGTCAAATTCAACAAAACTCAAAACAAATTGATTCAATCGGCACATTCCTCTTGCAATTTGGAGAAGTGTGCCTTATCTGTGTCTTATCACTCCCGTAATGAGAAAAAAGAGATTAAACAGGTGAGGAAATGGAAAATGACAACACAAAACAGTAAACAGCCTGGATTCTTCACACCCGAAGGAATAATGAATTGTAACATTTTACTACGTTGGGTTACAAACAACGAATTATATTTAAGCTTCATAACTCTGTACATACGCGTTTCTGCACGGGAGCTTCACATCAGATGATATGATGTAGCGTGCTCGATTTCACAAAGATTACACGAATAATGCTCAGCACATCGAATAGTAGCCATGTGAGACTTGAGTTTGCAATTTACAGCCAATGCTCTGGCTTGAATGCAACAATTGAATTTGTTAAACTCCATTATTTATTATTATTAATTATTGATTAAGATTTTAACCTCAAGGATTATTCGCCTCTTTTGAAAATAAAATGCATTTCAGGGGAAACATTATAATTTTAGAAAATAAAAAAATAAAAATTTAGTCGGCCGTCTATTGTGCACACTGTTTTCCGCGACGTGTGGATATTCTTTTTCAGCGGGGTATCATTGTCTGTTTTGCCCTCTGCTGCTTGCTTCTCGTTCCGTCTATCTTTTTCCGTGTTCGTGTGTCCATGTCGTCGTCGCTAGAGCAGTTTTGGTTTACACTGCTAAATGTTTGAATCTTTTTGTGTTTCTGTGTGACTTTGGAATAGCCAGCTTCTTTGATTATCATTTTCCTAGATACGCTAGCTGTTGGTTTGGGGATGCTGTGAAATATTGTTTGTCTTGTAATATTATTTTGGCTGAAGTACATATCGCCAGATGTCAAAGGCTGTTTGTTAGTGTTTGGTGCGGTAGATAATTTTCTTGGCCTATGACTTTCCGTAGTGTATCGCCTGGTCGTAGAACGAGCACGAGGGCATCTGCCCAAGGTGTATGCAAGGCGTTCTTTGAATGTAGTTACTACCTTGAGATGATCTGTCCCTGAAAGTCATTACCGTCGTGCGGGGTATCTTTGCGCACTTTTTATCAAAAATCCTTTAATAATCGATGGATTTGTATCATGTCAGCACAGATTTTTCGTCATCGTGTATGTATTATTTATGCCAAATATGAGCAGAATTGGTTCACACATAAAAAAGTTGTTCATATAGCGTTCAAAAATATGTTTTGTGGACTAGCCGGGGGCTACTTTGCACACTTCTTGAATTCGAAATAAAATAAAAATTAACCAGTTTTATTTACTTTTATTGAAATATCATTAATTCATACTGATATCAGAGGCTTTTTCATGAATATAGCATCACCCATTTATCGCATTTTCTAAAATGAGGGATTCATTTTAATTTAACATTTTCACCGTTACTTGTCAAAAAAACTTGAGGGGGTTGTTTTTCGTTGAGAGAAAAAGGAAAATGATGAAAAATGGCAATATCAGCTTATTTCTAGTATGCCAGAATAGGTTTTTAAAAGCATTTAAAGATTTTTTGTATTATCAATTATAAAAATAGCCATGCGGTGGGATTGAAAATTTCGAAAAATAAAAAAAAAGTGAAATGAGGGGCTATTTATGACTTATATTTGAGTTCTAAATTGATGGCGTAATTAGTACACAAGGCCACGTTCTCAAGTTATGCACTTTTTATGTCAAAAATTCTGAAATAAAAGTTCGAAACCAGTTTTGGAGGTTTATTGTCTTCAAAGAAATTATACAACATAATACAGGGCATCTTTTGAAAAAAGAAATTTTGGTAATTAATTCTCTTGGAACATAATTACAGAGAATAAACATTATTTAGAGGCTTGGTATCATCGGTAAAGTTGTAGATAATGATATTAAAACAACTTTTTTAAAAATACAAAAATCTTCAAATGCTCATAAAAGCCTATCCTTACGCACTAGAAACATACGAAAAACGCCATTTTTCTTCACACAAAAACCTTCAAATGAACGGAAAACGCCATTTTTCTTCTTTTTCTTCTTCTTTCCGAAAAACAGTATGTGGTCTCGGTACACTTAAGATTTTTTGTTTTATTGAGCAGTCTTATTTTACGAGCCTCCAATCACTTTTATAGACCCTTGAAGTGTTTTGTTTGTTTTGGTAAACAGTGTTAAGAAAAATGACAAAAGGCATATGCAACATGGTTAAAAGACATAGCTCTACAAAGGTCAAAGGTATAATAAAACTAATAAAAGCGCGTCTGTTAGTAAATGTTGAAAATCTAAAATGGGCAAAGTAGCCCCACATATCCAAAGTAGCCCCGCACGACGGTTCTTGACTAAGTTGGTTCAGCCGCATTTTCACCACCTGAACACCGTTGAGAATGCTAGGGGAAAAGTTTCTTCAAGTGTCTTTTGTGGCGGATTCCACTTCTCCATATTTCGACATGAATCCTTAAATGTAATTTGTGCTACAGCGCGATACCAACCAGCGACGTTGTGTTCCATGTTGTCCTTCACCACGCAACTTTCTGTCTCGGCTAAACTATGTAACATCATTAGTACAACATTACGTGTATGATGTAGTTGTATTTGTGACACTTCCGTAAGCTCAAACACCATTTCCACTTTTATAGACTGTTCCACCTCGCACACTGTAGATCTGAAGGGAGTATGCGCAATGTGAATCATGATTGTGTTCCTTCATAACGGGCTGCTGACTCACTAAATTCACTCAGAGCAGAAGGCCAACGGAACTATATTGTTTCTAAAATATATATGGAGCAGAGCGTGTAGTATTCGTTGGTATGTTTGCTGTCATCAGTCTAATCATACGATGAATGAATAGTGATTTTGAGCTTTCGTTTGGATTAACATCGCCATTATCAGCAAACCATATGTAGGAAGTTCATGCTCATTAAGTTACTCCATCAAGTCATCGACCACAAGATTAGTCAGAAGTGCCTACAGTACAGATGTCGGTTGCTAAGCATTGCGCGTATCCAGTTCGTGATATATAAAGGTACTCCATGACCTCGTGCTGCTTCCAAAATGAATTTGAAAGGCACGACGCCTAAAGCACCTTCAATGTCAAGAAAAACGAAAAACTTGATGTCTTTTGCGAACAAGCTTTTTCAATGCCATAGATTGCATTTAGTGGTCGATTAAACATTCCACTGATATGATGAAGGAAGGACGTCAGACTGATCGGTGTTAAGCTCCTTGCCTCCTCAAAGGTAACACGGACCCCTTTAGAAATGTATTTTACAAATAATTTCCTACAGATTGATGAAAATATAAATAAAAAACAACGACTAGAGTTCCGTCGGTACTAGCCAGTTTGCTAACTTATGTGTAATAATGTCAGAGCAGAAAGGTACATCTAACACGTTAACTTATTTTAATGTGCTAGCGCCACTTAAAAATCGTTTCATTACTTTTCGTGTATACTGTTGAGTGCTAAGACTAATGTTTTACAGTGAGTTTTAATTTATTCAGTGTAATTATTTGTGAGAAGCATTAAAGAAATATTTAACTGGTTTAAATGGTTTGAATATAAAGCGAGATATCAAGAAAACCACAATACAAATAAGAGGGTGATCGCTACTGTTCACTTAGTGGTAAAGGGTGAGTCAATAGCTATTGCCATACTTAAGAATAATTAATAAATCGTCTATAGTTATCGAAGTTAAACCAATATAGTTCAGTTCACGTATTTTTTTTAGCTTACGTATTTTACACGTAGATGAATTTTTAGGATGAATAAAAGAAAAATGCCCGACATTTAAGATTAACACCTGTACGCTTTTGGAGTAGTGGAATGAAGCCAAATTGGGCCAAAATAGCTGTTTTCGCTAATGCTTGTCTCCAAAATAGCAAAATCAGTTCTTTAAATCTTACCTTGTATGGTGCCGTTGGTCATGAGAGGTTCACTACCTTTGCCACAAGTGCATATAGCTTGCCAAATCAGGTGCTTCGAAGCAAATTTTGACAGTTCCTCTTGTTTGAAACGGCCATCGACAGCAAACATGTCCTTACGCGTGAAACATTCCGATCGCGGCAACTGCTTTAAATCCGCTTTAATACAGATCTCAATGTCAATGATACAGTACCAATCTTTCGATAGCAGCGTCAGCGTCGTGTAGATTTTCAGGGTGCGCGCTTGGAAACACTCTAGTGGCCTTTGTCTCGATTTGAGAAGCTCTGCACCTTGTAAGTTTTCAATTCGCATCGTTTCATGCGTAACGTAATTTGGGCGTTACGTAATTTATTTATTATTCATGGTCTCCTAACAAGGCAAGTTTTCAACTCTTATTCAAAGTTATTTGCGATTTTCATAGTTTTTAATATTCAGGTATCCTATTCGAGTTTGTCAGTTAACCTTTTTAATAATAGCACTTTTCGCACGTCAATCAATTTGAACTGGCGGAACATATTGTTTCCGCTTGTCCAAAAAAATCGCATAATTCCCAGAAAGCGGCCTTGATTATATGTAAGCCTCACCCGTCAACTAGTTCCCTATCAGGGATTTAAAATAAAATACCAGTTTATCAACCGAACCGAACGCACGAATTCAAAATAAACAATTCATCAGTCATTTACAGAAAAGCCATAGGGACACGTGGCAATGCACATGTGTGAGTGTGTCTGTGTCTCTCTCCGAACTGGAATAGTCGGATCTGGCCACACTTGAAATAGACCAGTTGCTCCACAGATAGTCAATATCTAGAGCTATGGTTGGCACAAGTTTTAGCATTACCATGGGAAATATAAGAGTCTGAAATTAATTATATAATATGGCTATGTATGATCGGAAAGAGGAAGGGCCCTGATGAGACGACCACAATCGAGACTGTACGGGACAGAATGCATCGAAACTGTATATGTAGGATGTTTGTGCCGCTCAGAAGCAGAGCAGCAAACGCTCTCTCGATTGGCACAACAAACCAAAGCGGAACGTATGAAGTCGTCGTAAACGGAAGAAGAGCAATGGTAAATAAATTAGCAGTTTTGATATAGTGGCAGATTGTGCAGTGGAATATCTTTTTTTTCGTCTCCCCTGACCGGAGACGGGTCGAGTAGGGGGGCCGGCCGGTTCTATGTTTTCTGACCCGGAATGAATGTTTGTAGTTTTAGTTTGCTTTATATTATATGATAGAGTTGCAGTATACATCGGATATTCTTCAGTTTAGAGTTAAATATATTTATATAGGGTAACGGGCCCATTAGGGAGGGTGTCTGCTACTTCATTAACTACGCGAGCTACAAGCGATGGCTTTTTTGCTTCGTATCACCTTTATAATAGCAAAAAATAGCCTGAGAATAGTGAAAAGCTTTTGGTTGAGCGCAACGATCATTTATGCCAATGCGTTGAACATGGCAGATACTGTTCTAATCAACAACTTTAAATGGGTAGATAATAGAAACAGGTCGAAAATAGGCTCATTACCCTACTTTAGAGGGACTACCGTTTCAGTAACACAAGAATTGTTTCAACATTTTGAATGTTTCTGACAGACTGCAACTAGGGACCATTCGAAAAAGATTACACATTTCCACAAATGTCAGTTTCAATAGATTTAGCTGGTGTCTGTAAGTGAGACAAGCGTTATATCTAGAGGCAAAGGAATCTGTACAATTGAGCCATTTTTTAAGTTGAACTTAAAACTGATGTTTGCAGGTTTGTTGCAATAATATCTAGACATAATGCTGCAATATGATCAACTACCTGATAACTTCTGCTCGGTGATGTTGGACTGCAGTGCATTAAGGATAGCCAATCATTTCTCTGGAAGCGAAGGGCAGGGGCCGTGCAAGAGAACAATCGCTTCTAAATCGAAGAGGAAATTGATATCCATTTCGGTTGCCACTATTCGTACTGCCGTTTTTCACGCTCTATTAACGCTCCCGGCAATCGAGATGAGGGCGAAGTGGGCGCAAATGATGCATACAATATTAAAGCAAGATGCCGCTGGATTCAACCAGCGCAGTTGAGTCGTTCGTGCTTCACGAGGCTAACGAGAGTGTACACATTTCCAGCTGGTACCTATTCACCTAGGCAGCTGATGCGACTGCTCGAACTGGGCATTGTTCGTGAGGACAAGTTGCCTTGTGACCTCTGAAAACACGCTAACCGGTTGGTTCTTGAGCATGCTCCAATTCATACGGGCGATGGTCATAAATTTATGCATAATTGATTTCCCTTGCAAGCTTTCGCCTTTGCATCTGTGTCTGTATAGACAAACTCGACCAGGGGAGCATCAAGGTATTGAATATTGCATGTTTGCTATTCTGTTTTACTAACGTCTACCTACGGAGCGACCTTTATGCATTGGTCGTATGCACTGATGAAGGGGAATTATCTAAATTAACCCCCTTGCGTAAGACAAATCATATTCCGGTCTCATTATCTTGACTAGCAAGGAATCAGTTTTCTTCCTAGTTTCAAATCGACCAAGCTACTAGATGGTTGGATTACCTCCTAACACCTGCAAATTCTAACTATATTTGGAAAAAAATCATACGAGGGATGAAAGGAATTTGAATGTTTGTTTTCCTCACCTAAAACAAGCTAGGCACGGTTCTCTCGTATACACGGATGATTCTGATCATATGTTTCACAAATGCGTATTCTATCCCACCGTAAAAGGCTTCACCTCTCGAATGGATGGTCGAATTTTGCCATTTTTAAAGTCCACATCGGCAGTACACATACATCACAGAGAAAATTCAACAGATCAGCTGAAACACGGGAATAATGTTTCTTTGTTTTTTGGATTGCTATAATACAGTAGGGGAACCCGGGGCTATTCGGACCTACCTAAGCAAATCGCCCTTTTAGGTGTGTAGATGTGAAAAAAAAATTTATATTATTTTCTATTTGATTATATTGTTTTGTTTGCATTCCATTTCTAATTTAGTATATTGGGTGTTCAGCTACAAGTGGTGAGTTTTCATCCCTATTGTTTACATGATTCAGTTAATTATTATTTAGTTATAATATGCTTTCGCAGTTAAGTATTTTTTTTCAGTGGGATGTTTTAAACCTACTTGTCATTTGAATAAGGAGTTAAACAAATCTTATAAACTAACTTATAAACTATAAAGAGAGCTAATCGTTGCAAGTGAAGATTGCAACGATTTTTATCGGAAGTTTCTTATACTACTGTTCGTCATAATTTCTAATGTTTCTATGTTTGCGAGTCTGTGCAACTCATTTGTGCTAAACTAGGGAGGACGCTTCAAAATCATTTTCAGAATTTTATTCTGAATCCTTTGAAGCGTTTTCTTTCTAGTAGCACAACAACTTGCCCAGATTGGCACTGCATATAGCATTGCCGGTCTAAATATTTGTTTATAGTTTGTTCTTTAGGCAGAGCCTAGAATTCCTGTTTATAAGAGGTTATAAACATTTTATATATTTGTTGCATTTTGTTTGGATTCTTTCAATGTGATCCTTAAAAATGAGTTTTTTATCGTAAATCAAACCCAAGTATTTAACTATATCTGACCACGTTAAATTCAAACCATTAAATTTAATAATATGGTTATTATTTGGTTTAAGAGAAGAAGCTCTTGGCTTATGCGGACACACAATGAATTGTGTTTTTGCCGCATTAGTGGAAATTTTCCATTTTTTTTAGGAAATCATTGAAAATATTCAAGCTTCGGTGCAGTCGACTGCAGATAATACGAAGACTCCTCCCAGTGGCTGAGATGCTAGTATCATCACAGAAAAGTGACTTTTTACAGCCTGTAGGTAGATTTGGAAGATCAGAGGTAAAAATATTGTATAGTATTGGTGCGACGCTTGATCCTTGAGGGACGCCTGCTTTAACGAGTAGCTTATTAGATTTACAATTCTGATAAGAAACCTGTAGGGTACGGTTAGTAAGATAATTTTTAATTATCCTTATTATGTAAATTGGAAAATTGAAATCCCACATTTAGGCAATTAAACCTTTGTGCCAAACACTGTCGAAAGCTTTTTCGATGTCTAGAAGAGCAACTCCAGTGGAATAGCCCTCTGAGATATTTACCTTTATCATGTTAGTTACTCTGGACAACCCCAGAAATTCGATTTATGATTTTCGCTACAATTAGCGCATTTGAAACTTTTTGTGGTTTTTTTCACCGGACAAGTATCTTTAGTGTGCGATTTATCACCACAGATCATACATTTGGAATCCAAATGATGCCATAAAAGGTTTATTTGCGCTACTCCATGGCAGCACTAGGCGACGATTTGCAAACCTCTACGTTTTTCTAACCTTTTACAATGTAGGAGTAACTCGGATCTTCTTACGGGGCAATTCAGACCATTTTTCATTAATTTTTTCGCAATGGAATTATGTTTACCTATGAAATCTTTATAAGAGATACTTCTTAAGAAGCAAAAAATAAATAAATTGCGTTACAAAAAATTAATCTGGTTAGTCACAGTTGTCGATTGGCGCATCATGTAGTGTCCTTGCTGTGGCGTGTGCAATGGTGCGCGCAGTCGCAAGCCGCTGAACGGTAGTTGATGGAATAGGGGGTCATTTGGCACAAAAGTGGTGAGTATCTTGAAAAGATCTGTGTTTTTACCCAAACAAATATCATTCCATTAAATAGGAGCCTCAAGCTTTTCGAAACACTTCCTTTTTATTCACTTTTATTTGTTGCTTTAAACACGGTTTTACCATTATAATGATGTTTGTTTTGAGGATGGCAAAAAAATGAAACACGTTCTCCTTTCTAAAAAAACAAAAATTGAAATCATTTTTTATTATTTCATTTGGGTTGGTTGGAATAACTTCGCTGAAGATATTGTTCATCAATATACTGATATACTGCCAATGATCGCTTATTTGTCCCATTTTCTATGGGATTTCCTATCTTTATGGGACTGTTTTGCGATCATAGGCAGTACAGGCTATAAACATATGTATATGTTTATTAAAGTGACAGGAAAAAATGACCCCTACCGGCCCACCCCTGAGTCGATTCCTAGTCCCACCAGGAGTACTTGCACCAAATTTGAAGCAAATCGGACAAGTCTAGCTACCGGACCAACGTGCCTGAAGTTTATATGGGATTTTTCAACAATTTACATGGAGAAAACCCACTAGCTCGCGTTTTCGCCGCTAGGTGGCATCATATGCATCGTATTATCACTGTAAGTGAAAATAAGAAAGAAAATTTAATTGTCTACAACTTTACCGTAGACTGCTAGTCAACCCGGCTTTGTTAAAAGAAGTTATTAAACTTTAAATGAAGTGGTGTCTGAGCCAGTTTTGCATGGGGCCTAACAGTGCATGGTTGTGTATCAGTACTCGATTCGCTCGAACTATGCATTTTTGTGAAATAATGGTTAGGTTTACTTCAATGATATGTTCAAAAGAATTATAGTAAATAATACGAGTTATGTTTTGATTAGAAAATTTTAGTTCCACGTGTTACCGCATAGAGGGCGCCAACACTAACTTTTCAACGGAGAGACAGAAATTTGGTGTCTTCTACAAAGTTATACAACAGGTATTTTTCAGTATTTCTTCCGAACATCTTAATACTCTATCTCTCTTCTATAAAAAGTTAGTGTTGGCGCCCTCAAAGCGATCACAGGTGGAACTAAAATTTTCTAACCAAACCATAACTCGTATTATTTACTACAATTCTTGTAAACATGCTATTCAGCTAAATCTAACCATTATTTCACAAAAATGTATAGTTCGCGGCACTCGAGTACTGATACACAACCATGCACTGTTAGATCCCATGCAAAACTGACTCACACATCACCTCGTTAAATGTTTAATAACTTCTTTCAACAAAGCCGGATTGACTAGCAGTCTTCGACAAAGTTGTAGAAAATTAAATTTTCTTTCTTATTTTCACTTACAGTGATAATACGATGCATGAAGTGCCACCTAGCGGCGAAAATACGAACTAGTGGGTTTTCTCCATGTAAACTGTTGAAAAATCCCATACAAACTTCAGGCACGTTGGTCCGGTAGTTAGACTTGTCCGATTTGCTTCAAATTTGGTGCAAGTACTCCTGGTGGGTCTAGGATTCGACTCAGGGGTTAGCCGATTGAGTTTTCAAAAATTCATCATTTTTCTGGGTAGTCTGGTAGGAGAACCATAAAATCAGTTGTTCAACGTTTCCTTTACAAATTAATGTTCTATCGTTTAAGTTTAGAAAAAAAGCTTCTGACTCCAGCCAATCATATCATTTTTCGAAACACACCAATTTATTGTGAAGTAAATTTTGGGTTTTATTGGTTTTATATGTCCCGGGAAGAAAAGCCAGGATCTATGGCGTAAAGTAAGTATTTTCTGTGAAAACATATCGTTCACAATTTTTTTAGCTTTGCAAAAAGTATTAGTCTACTCGGTCAATTACAATAATATAACATTTTAACAATATTTTCAAAAATTTTCATATTGAAAACTGAACGAGTGACAGTGAATTTTCAGCAGGCAGCTCGAAAAAATGCGGTGTACACAATAACTCAAAATCTGCCAATTGCATTGCAATTTCGCACAGTTCTTCAAATCATTGCCCAGGTAAGCAAGGAAGCGCTTTATAAAATTATTAATATTATTAGTTTTACTATTTTTTGCGCGCTACGAACAAATTCAAAAATAAAGAAATAGATATTAAAAGCTCTTGTCATTACATCAGGAATATTGTGAAGGAGAACTGAAATGGAATTTCAAAACGATTGGTCTAATAGATTATGAGTTATAATGTACACCGCAAAACAAGTTTTTCAAGAGGCGCCTCTGGAGACTCACCAGCACTCGCTCAATTTTCAGTATTTGGCTATGAAAATTTTTAGAAAATATTCTTCAAATATGGCATTATTACATGAAACATGAATGTATATACCAACGCTCTCTGTATTGCCATAAGCGTTCGTTTTCGCTTTCTTGTCAGCAAACCACAGCTTCTGGCTTTGCTTCCCGGGACATCTCTCGGAACTTGCCAGTTGCTTTAGGCGTCATAGGGTCAAGTGC